>NW_015505427.1:947267-981314 GCF_001515645.1 Sinocyclocheilus grahami | reverse complement strand
GTTGTGTCCACACACTGCTAAGAGACATTTATATGCAAACACCACGTAAAAGTGAAATTTGCATCCAATGTCTACTTTAAAACTGAAATATAATCTTAATTCATGTGATGAAGGATTTCGAAAGTGTGACAGTAATCAGTGTTGAGTACTACTGTAAGGTCTACCCTGCCTGGTTTACATGTTTGAAAATGATAAACAGTTGAAAACATTAGAAATTTAGAAAAGTAATCAAATGTAATCAGTTACATTACTTAAAAAAGTAATTGAAAAGTTACACTACTTATTACATTTTAAGTAGGGTAACTTGTAATCTGTAACCTATTACATTTCCAAAGTAACCTTCCCAACACTGGTTACACCCAGCTCTGCTTACCACTAAGTTGTTGTGTTTTCATTCATTCACTTAGTTTAGTAAAGACCATGTTCCTTGAAGATATTTTTAAACATTCCTACAGTGAATATCAAAACTTAATTTTTGATTAGTTTATGCTGGTCCTTTGCTGGTTTAAGATGGTCCTTTGCTGGTTTAAGCTGGTCCTTTGCTGGTTTATGCTGGTTCTTTCCCAGCCCATGACCAGTTTAAACCAGCAAAAGGACCAGCTTAAACCAGCGTCAAAACATACCTAACCAGCATATGCTGTTTTTTTCAACAGGGTAATAGACTATGCATTGCTAAGAACCCAATTTGGACAACTTTTAAGGCAAATTTCTCAATCATTTGATTTAAAAAAATGTTTTTTGCACCCTCAGATTTTCAAATAGTTGTATCTCAGCCAAATATTGTCCCATTCTAAAACCATACATCAATGGAAAGCTTATTTATTCAGCTTTTCTGTTCAGATAAATCTCAATTTCAAAAAATTTACCCTTATGATGGTTTTGTGGTCCAGGGTCACATTTACAAGTTAGTCAAAGCTGAAGGGAAGTTTGCGTTTACCAGACGCTACAAAACACTGACAAAATAAGTTTAATGTCATTAACCAATTTAAAACACAAGCAAGGAAGCATACTATAAATAATTAATAGTCTAAATAAGACAAGCGAATTGAGCTCCAACGGATCCCGCCCTCTAAATTATCTCAAAAACTTTCTCATAGCTTTATTTTGTACTCTGGCCGTAGTATATGCTTCATTCACAAAACCCAAACTCGGTAGATGTATGTTTAGTCTCAGAAACAAAAACTTTGAAAGATATTTTCCTTTGCGCGGTGAAATTCAATCTGAGAGGAGCTCAGTGCGGTATGAACTGTAGGCGCAGCGGGAGAGAGCCGCAGTAAATACTTGTAGTTGATTGACAAGGGCTCGTTATCGCAGCTCAACTTCTGTTTCTCATCTGGGACAGAAAGTGTGGAGCGCTGCAGAGCCTCGGAGGAGCCTCCAGACACTTTGAGCCCCGGGCCGTTCAGGTCACAGAGACTCGGCGGGGTTATGTGATGTTATGAGGCTCTTGGAAGCTGTTCGCGTCTTTGGGAAACGGGAATTTAACTGGATTATATTTTAATCGGGTTATTAAACAATATCTGCTGCACTTGGTTCAAGAGGATGGAGTTGAGGAAAATTGTGCCAGATCTGCTTGTCCTGTATGTTGCGTTTGGACACTTCTCCGAATCGGCGGAATTTAAAGGTTTCCTTTTTATTTTAAATCATACAGTAGGCTACATATTCAAATGTAATATGATTTGAATGTTGTTGTTATTTCCATTGGACTGTAACGCTGCTTTTCTTAAGTTCGTTTGGACAATTAAGTGGTGGTGTAGGCTAAGTTCAGAGCTCTCACATTCTTGGTGACAAAGTGGTAATCTGGTTAGTTGTTGTGCTGTTAAACCGTTAAATCATAACCCAAATAGTCCTTTATTGTCTCATTTCATGCTTCCCTCGGTGCTCGAACAATGAGATAATGACATGTAAATGGAAGCTGGTATCCATACAAACATTGATTGTCAGAAAGTAACTATTTATTAAGGGGCAATATTTGCCCCCTAGATTTTTTTTAATGGGTATTTGTTATTATGGCATGTAACTCTGTTTTTTTTTAATTGCACATCTTTCCTCGAATGAAAGTGCATATAAATGTAAAATGTTATATATATAAAAAAGACTCATTTGCACAAGAAATAATTGACTGAATGATGTTTATATAGAGAAATATTTATAAAAACAATTAAGTAAAAATAAGAAGCTGCCTCCTTCCATTAACAAGCTTTGCATATAGCCTACCAGTACAACTATAGGTACAAGAAATACAGGTAAAAGATCCTTTATCTAGAGGAATAGAGCCAGCTTCCGTTTAGTTTGTGGCTTGCACTGTAAAAGTAACTAGGCTACATATTTTCCAGTTAATGGGACCTTTTAAGTCATAAATACTAAGAACATTAAGTTACATAAGAGCCCATGTTTCATCAACAGAATCCCCCAAAAGTTATCCCAACTAGTCAAAGGTTTCTGAACAAAGAATTTCAAATTGAACAATATACTGAAATGTTAAGAGTTTGTGAGTTCCCAGCATGCATTGCAGCATGAATAAAATAGGCCTATAATCAAATCAAATAATTTTCGAATTATTATTTCCCGTAACTTGAAAAAGGTCACTTGCTTAAAAGTCAACAACTCTGTAGAGTTTAGAGAGAAGCCAAAAATCACCATGTTAGGTTATATAATAATAGGACGCAGGAGAAGAAAGTTCAACACTCTTCAGCAATAAAAAAAGTGAAACACAAATGTTATGTTTATGTATCTAAATTTTTGCTTATTCATGTGGTAGAATTGGATAATCGGAGGTCAGCAGCAACGACAAATGGGATTAAATACATAAAGGATGTATATGTTATTTAACATATTTAGTTATGACAGGTTTATGTCATTCTGAGTTTGCATTTCACTGTTTTTATTCATTTTGATATATCATGTTCACATAGTGCACACAACGCCTCTGCACTTACTCCCGATTTCTCTCAACATGGGGACAGGAGAGCTGTTAGTCAATTAACGGGAAAACAAAGTAACTGGAGTTACTTATTTGACAAAGTAACTGTAGATTAAAAAGTAATGTGTTACTTTACTAGTCACTTGAAAAAAGTAGACTATTACTATTCAGACTATTTGTCTATATAGTAATACCGGCCTGAAGCAAACAAATACTATGTCTATATATTAATCTAAATACAGTAATTAACATTAGTCTGGATTTGAAGCCTGATTTCAAAACACTCTCCGTCCACATTTGTGTTTTCAAGCATTCTCCAAAAGTTTCTCGTTCATAAAATAGATTTATCTGCGCATGTGATTTAGCCTTAAAATCTATACTCTTTCTTCCAGTGATTAATGTATTGGAGCTCCATGATGCACGTCAGACAGCTGCAGCTATAGAGAGTCTGTCTGGAGCGCTGCAGACGGTAGGAGATCTGTACATCACCTCCACCTTCATGCTGCCACCCAAACTCGGCGGCGTATTGTTCGGTCTCTATGATGAAGAGGACAACAAGAAATACCTGGAGGTTGCTGCTGTAGGCAAGATCAACAAATGTAAGCTCTTTTTGGGTCATTTGCAAACATTTCCCCAAATGTCATTAGGTGCTCTATAAGTCGATATTTGCTTATGATTCATGTCTTTGGAAAGATCACTTCTCCTTTCTCTCCTCAGTACTGGTGCGATACTTGCGCTCTGATGGAAAAGCTCATGCTGTCAATTTACAAAACCCAGTCCTCGCTGAGGGACGCACCCAATCACTTATACTCAGAATGAGTGGACTGAGACGCAGTCACATAAACCTAGAGCTTTACGTAAACTGCCGTTTGGTGGACTCTGCTCAGGGCCTCCCTTCATTTGTCGGGCTTCCATCAAAGGCAGAATCTTTGGATGTTCGCACCGGACAGAAATCTTATGCCAGGATACAGGTGATTCATTTAGGTCAACAATTAATGATCTTTTTTTTTTTTGTCATGCAGTCAATGTGAGTCAAAGTAACTGTACAGCAAATTTAAAGGGATAGTTCATGTCATGATACTTTATGTTTCAAACCTATAAGACTTTGGTCATCTTTTCGAAAAACACAAATGAAGATATTTTTAGTGAAACCTGAAAGATTTCTGTCCTTCCATTGAAAGTCCACACAATTAAAACTTAAAATGTTAATTGATATTATAAAGACATTGTTAACATAATCCATAAGAATTGAGCAATTTAAGTCTAAAGAGATCACTTTATATGACGAACAGATCTAATTTAGACTTTTATTCAAACATCTTCAGAGGCCGCTAATATGGATTAGGCTTTATGTGGATTATGCTGTACGCTAAAATAGCTTTTTATACTTTTTAATGTGTGACAATTTTGGTTATGTGGAATTTCAGTGGATGAATGAGTAAATGAGAGAATTAAAATTTTTGGGTGAGCTATCCCTTTACAGTAGATGCACACCTCATAAATGATATTTCAAATTGTGTGATTTGTGCTTTTTAAGTGACTTAATTGTTTGAGCTGGCAGACAGTATGACTGGTTAGAAAAGTCTCATAGACTTAAAAAGAGCAACTCAAGCCAGACAGACCAAAATATCATAGAAACTCAGAGGTGGGCTCTTTTAAATCAAATCCATTTGCCTTAGCCACCACTCACAAGTTACCTTGCATAGAGATTTGTATGAACCAATGTAAATATCTAATTAGTGTTGTCTTCAATATACATATGCAAAGTTGTGCAGACATCCTAGTAAATGTGTTTAGTACAACCGTTGTTGTAACAGACCATGGATGTCTGATTTAGCATCACCTGACTGACTGCTCTGTTTAATGATAGGTGTCAATTTGCCTGTGTGGAAGGTCAGTGTGTTAAAGTGTGTAAGAAGAGGGACGAGGAAGCATGTAAATGTGCTAGTATTGAATATGTTTCATATATGTATATATTTTAGGGTTCAATAGAGTCTGTTAAACTAGCTCTCGGAGGCTCTCTGGCTACAGCTGGTCTTCTCATTGACTGTCCATTCCAAGGAGATTCAGCTATAAGCAATGCAGGTAAACACTATTCTGACAGCATAAGGAGAACTTGTAATGTTTTTCACACACTGTATTTAAAAATACATTCTGCTCAGTATAATATTCCTTTACAAACAGTGTCATGTCATCATACTGCCCTCTTGTGGCAATGCAGAAATTCCACAGATATTATTCCTACAAACAATTCATACATTTTGAAAATGAGGAAAAACTGTAGAAAACTGTAAAAAAAAAAAAAGTTTGGGGTCAGTAGGATTTTTTAAATACTCTTATTAAGCAAGGATGCTTTAAAATGGATCAAAGTGACAGTAAAGATATTTATTATGTTACAAAATATTTCAATTTCAAATAAATTATGTTCTTTTGATTCAAAGAATCCTGGAAAAAGTGTCACAGTTGCCACAAAAATATGAAACAGCATAACAACTGTTTTCAACATTGATAATAAGCATAAATGTTTCTTGAGTAGCAAATCATCATATTAGAATGATTTCTGAAAGATCATGTGACACTGGAGTAACGATGCTGAAAATTCAACTTTAGCATAACAGAAATAAATTACATTTCACAGCATATTCACATAGAAAACAGCTATTTCAAATTTATATTACAATATTTTAAAATATTGCTGTTTTTACTGTGTTTTTGATCAAATAAATGCCACCTTAGTGAACATGAAAGACTTCTTTCAAAAACATTAAAAAAACTCTTACCAACCCAAAATGTTTGATCAGAAGTATAAGTATATTTATTTGTTTTTGAACTAGAAACTTTGAGATAAAATGTGACTGTTGTTTCTTTACAGTAGGCAGTGACATTAATGCCATCCTCGGTAAATATCAACAAAGATTCAATCATATGTGCATGTATTATTACAGCTGAATTATTTTCATGCCTGTAATGCTTTTCTGTGATAATAATGTGGCCAGGTGATCAGACCAAAGCTCTGATCGGACAGTTGATCATCTTTAACCAGATCATGGGAGAGCTGAGAGAGGATATCAGAGAACAGGTAAGAGAACACCATAGAGAGAGGAATGAATGAATGAGGATGAAAATAGGAACAGGCTTAGATGTCTTCATCAGCCCTATAATTGAATATGAGATTATGTGGCTCACAGGAATAGTTTTCACAAATCACTTAACTATAGTTGTCTCTGCATATTACGCTTGGATTGGAGGATATATATTTTATTACATCTGTTTTTAATTGGAACATTGCATTTTATCAAATTAAATTCTTTCTACTTTGATGTGTTTTCAGACAAAAGAGATGTCTCTCATCAGAAACACCATTCATGAATGTCAAGTGTGTGGTAAGGGATGGAGTAAGAGCTTGGAGATGGCAGATCATGTTTTGATAAACATGTCTGAAGATTGTTGTGATATAAGGGTAATCTGTATGTGTGTCTCTCTGTTTATCAGGATTCCATGAGCCTCAGTCCCGATGTCATCCTAACCCCTGCTATAACGCTGTGAGCTGCATGGAGAGCACGATGTACCCAGGATATCAGTGTGGCCCCTGTCCAGAGGGCATGACTGGAAACGGAACACACTGCCAGGACATTGATGAGGTTCCTGCAGACAGCATATTATTATTATTATTATTAATTTTATTACCTGAGTCTTAATTAATTAATTAATGGACTTTATAGTATACTTATATGCAAATTGAGTGTAATGTGTTTTGACACTGTATTGTCTGTTCATTGCAATTAAATTGTACTGTTACTGTTACGGAGTAACCAAAACATGAGACGTGCGGATCCATGTGCAAAGCTTTTATTAAGACGTGGTCATAAACAGGCATAGGTCAGACATAGGCAAACTGGTATGTAGAAGACAAGGCAAGGATAGTCCGGTAAACAAGCGAGGGTCAGTCGATGACGAATGTAATCAAACAGGGCGAGACTAGAGGGATAATCCAGGTACAAAGCAAAGGTCCAGGCAGGGACAAACAGTATCCGAACAGGGCAAGACGAGAGAGGTAATCCAAAGTACACAGGCAATGATCAGAAGACGAGGAAACAGACAAGGCAAGACTAGGCTAGACTAGACTAGACTAGACTAGACTAGACTAGACTAGGAAACTTCAAGTAGGCTCCGTAACGTAGCTATCACAACTAGCGATATGCGCATACAATACTCGGCAGTTTGAAAGGGATCTGAGTGAGTGTTATATAGTGAATATGTGATTGGTTACAGCTGTGTGCAATCAGTGCAGTGTGCAATCAGTGCAATGGATGATGGGATATGTAGTCCGGGATGACATGCAACAGTTTGTGTAGTGCGAGAGTCAATGTAATGGAAGGGTGACCTCTGGTGGAGAGTGAATGGAAGTCCATGGACAGAATTCATGACAGTTGCATTATATTGAATGCAGTTAGCTGAATTTTAGTTTGCTCTTTTGACCCACTTAAGTAGGACTTAAATACATCTTTATATGTAATTTCATAATTACTTATATTTTCTTTGAAATATAGATACAGATATAGATATATAGATTCTGCTGCTGAATGTACTGAAAAAAAAAAAAATTTACTTTAATGTCATTTCTATTGAAAATTGTATTTCAAATATTTAAATGTTAGTAGACATTTGAAACAATTAACTTGCATTTTAGTACATTTAAAATATATTAAAGGGGTCCAATTATGCTCTTTTACAAAGTCTTGATTTTGTTTTGGGGGTGTACTAGAACAGGCTGTCATACTAGGTTGTTCGAAAAACACATTATTTTTCACATATTTACTCGGCACCTGGTCGGGAAATGTCATTCCTCTTACCATAGCCGCCTGCGAGCTTCAGTGTAAATATTGCGTCAAAATCAAATCAATTTAAGCGCGATTTAAACCCAGATGATTGTAACCACTCTAATGGCGCTTTCCCACTGTATGCTACGGCACGGTACAGTTCACTTTGGGGGGGGTTTCCACTGTGTACAGTACCTGGTACCTGGTACTTTTTTTAGTACCACCTCGGTTGAGGTTCCAAGTGAACCGTACCATTACCAAAACGTGACGTGTAAACTCTGCTGATCACTGATTGGCCGGAGAGAATCGTCACTACCTGCGTCACTGAACTTGCGACACAAACACAACAGAACCACTAGATTTAAATCAGCACAGCCAGCGAAGGATCGAATGCAACTGTTTAGAACTAGAGCACCTTTTTTAACAACCAAAAAAATGGCTGTTTTGTGGTCTGTTGAGGAAGTACAGACGTTCCTCTCGTTGATAGCAGAGGAGCGGATCCAGCGAGCTTGATGGGGCGATGCGGAATGAAAAAGTTTTTCAGGAGTCGCGGCAATAGAGGCGGCACAACTATAACGAGCTGAGCCGTACCACGCAGTGGAAAGCGCCATAAGTTTGTCTGCCTTGGGAAAGCTAGCGTGTCTCCGACATAGTGATAACACTCGTCGCCTTCTCTAGTGCAGCTCAACCAGGTCTCGTCCCATTCGTCGATATTTGTGACATCACAAATCCCAGAAAATATGATGTAGTCCAAATTAGTCGTTCGTTGTAGTTTTTGAAAAGTGATTTCTGTTAAATAAAATATCTCCTTTTGAAGTGGACTTTGAGCTTTGTAAATTTGCAGATCTTTTTTATGCTCAAACAGCAACATTACAGACTAACTAAAGTTGAAAAAGTGAAAAAGCATAATAGGACCGCTTTAACTTTAAATGTAATGCTGAATATTACCGTTAAAATTATACTCAAGTACTTAACATGTGCTTTAGTAAAAATGTAAAATAACATTTAAAACATTTAAAGTAAAACTTAATTTGACATTATTACAAAGTGCACTTTTAGGTGTGTTAAGAAACATAAAAGTGTCTTCTCTGTAAGTTGTCTGTAAGTGGCCTTTTATTTCATTAATATCATATCATCTAAGTAAATTTTTTATATATTTTAAAGATTTGAAAGTGCACATTCAATACAATTCAAAACAATTTTTCACTTTTCTTTTTTCTCTCAATATCTCTCTTTGTCCTAGTGTACTGCTCAGCCCTGTGTTTCTGTAGAGTTGTGTGTGAACACAGCTAAAGGCTTCACCTGTGAGTCCTGTCCCATAGGATTCACTGGTCCAACACTCAGGGGGGTTAGTGTTGAGTTTGCCAAGAGCCACAAGCAGGTAAAAAGTATCAAAATTCAATTACAACAGAATTTTACATCGAAGTGAATAGGCTTTTACTGTGTGAATGTTGTTTATTTTTTCAGGAATGTGTTGATATTGATGAGTGTGCTGAGCACTCTGGTGCCTGTGTGCCCAACTCAGTCTGTATAAATACAGTGGTGAGTAAACTGTAAAAATGTGCATATAAATTAAAAAGCACTAGAATCGGCAACTCAAGCAGAGCAGCCATAAGTGATGAAACATGAATGTACTACTACCAAACTGACTGCTCTCTTTTTATAGGGATCGTTCAAGTGTGGCCAGTGTAAAGCTGGATTTGTGGGTAATCAGACTACAGGCTGTTTTGCAAGGAGGACGTGTGAAACTCTGGGCTATAACCCCTGTGATGTGAATGCACACTGTATGATGGGCCGCAACAGTGACATTTCCTGTGTGGTGAGAATCTAAAAACTCTAAAAACTTCATAATAAAGCCAGATAGATAATTTCCTACTTGGAAATGTTGAATCCAAAATCTTGCATTTGTGTACAAGTACATGCAGCGCTTAAGTGAGACAACAAATTCTTGTTTTCTTGTAATGTTTTGCATTACTTATTTGCTTCTTTTAAAAAAGCTCAAAAAGAACAACCCAGAATTGTCCAAATGGCTGATTTTTCTCTTCATTTTGTGTCTTGCAGTGTAACGTTGGCTGGGCAGGTAATGGGAACACCTGTGGTCCAGACTCAGACATTGACGGTTACCCTGATGGGCCTCTTCCATGCATTGACAATGACAAACACTGCAGAGCGGTACATCCTCATTTTACAGTGATTTTAGGAGGGAATTCACTAAGAATGAATCGCATGTTGCAGCGTAATAGCAGTCCAAATAGCACCTGTTAAATTGGATTGCAAGTAGGTTTTATGCGTTAAAAAAGTAACATGACTGTTTATTGAATTTTGTCCAATTAATTGCTTTGAATGGTTTTCTGCTTAACTGATGACAGCCTTCCTTCAGCAAAACACATATACTTTAATTTCTGTTGTGATTTCTTAACAATTTTGGTATAATATGCATATAAAATTGAATATCCCTTGAATAATAATAATAAATTGAATATCCCTGTGCAGGACAACTGTGCAAATACCCCAAACTCTGGGCAAGAGGACACAGATGGAGATGGGATTGGTGATCAATGTGACGAGGATGCAGACGGAGATGGAATTAAAAATGTTGAGGTTGCTGATCAAGTTGTGAAGAATTGTAAAAATATTTGAACAATCATTGGATACCAAACTGTTTTCACTTTGGCTGATGTCCTTCAAAATGTCTTTTTTTATTTATGTAGAAACACGTTCTTCATAATGACACATTCTTAAGCAGTAGCTATTTAAATTTTGCAGGACAACTGTCGTCTGGTGCCCAATAAGGACCAGCAGAACTCTGACACAGACTCCTATGGCGACGCTTGTGATAACTGCCCCAGCGTTCCCAATGGAGATCAGCTTGATACTGATGGCAATGGCAAGGGAGACATCTGTGACAATGATATTGATGGAGATGGTCAGTCCCATTCACTTTCATCTGTTCTGTGGTTTTACAGCATTGTACCACATCATCTGTTTTCACCACTTAATTTTTTTACAGGCATCCCTAACGTGTTGGATAACTGTCCTAAGATACCCAACCCCATGCAGACAGACCGAGATGCAGATGGTGTGGGAGACGCGTGCGACAGCTGTCCTGAGGTCAACGATCCATTGCAGGTTAGACAAAGAGAAGTACTTAACGCAAAAGGGTAGGGAAGGGAAAAGGGGGTGCCTTTAAGGACAAAGCAGAAGGTCCATCATGTAGGTTGAGATGTCTAAAAAAAGGCAGGAAGAGATACATGCTGAACTAGTGGTCATCAGGTTGGAATGATGTAAAACTGTATCATCTGTGTAGAAGTCATAGTAGATGAAGCTTTTATGATAGTGCCCAGTGAGGTTGTGTATATTGAGTAAAGCAGAGGTCCAAGCACTGAACCTTGCGGCACCCCAATAATCTAGATGCTGTCACGTGAAGTACAAGTTCCACAACACGTCTACTTAAACAAACTTTGATCATATTTCTCAAGACAAATCATTCATGATTGACCCATCAATAAATCAGAAATGTTTGATTTTATAACTACAGATACAGTAGTTCATGTTAGGGTTAACTGCTGTTTTTGAGCTAACAAGAGGTGAGAACTTGAATGACATCACGTTAAATGTACCAAGAACAAAATTTCTTCCATAATTATTATTAAAAGGCACATAAATGATAAATAAAATAAAGTTGATTGGATTTTGAACAAGTAGTGGCACTTGAGTCAGTGAAGGCAAAGGGACAGGTACTCCAACCACACTGCTTTTCAAATTCAATGATTCATTTCCATATTTTGCTGTTTTTGCAGTCAGATATGGACAACGATTTGGTGGGAGATGTATGTGATACAAACAAGGACATGTAAGTACCTGTGTAAATAAATACTTATTTTACCCAAGAACAGGTATAATGATTTTTACTGTTCTCAAAGTGTTATACTTGATTTAAGTTAGTTTCCTTTTGGTGTATGTCTCAATGTTCTTTTTGTGGTGAGATTCATTACTCAGCAAAATCCGCTTGTCATTCATTCTTTAAAGCTCTAGTGAAAATGATTCTCTGTGTGTAGGGATGGTGATGGATATCAGGACACACGGGATAACTGCCCTGAAGTACCCAACAGTTCTCAGCTGGACTCAGATAATGATGGCATCGGGGACGAGTGTGATGATGATGATGACAATGATGGGATTCCAGATATCCTTCCTCCCGGCCCAGATAACTGCAGACTTGTTCCCAACCCCAGTCAAAAAGATACTGATGGTCTGATTCTTAATTCTGCATTTTGGAAAAGCATACTAGCATACTGCTAAAAGTAATATCTCTGACTTCTGGAGTTAATTAAGTTTGACTGGAGTGAACACACACAATTTGATTAAAACAAATGACAACTTTTTATTTCTGGACCACATACATAATGTGCGCAGACTTTCATTTAAAAAAATAAATAAAAATAGTATGCAGTAACCAGTATACTAGTATTCTTTTCCAAAGACACCTTACATCTATAATATATTTATTTACTGTCTTACTGATCCAATCTAGAAATGAACATGTTTGTTTCGTACCTTCTCTCCCATCAGCTAATGGGGTTGGTGACATGTGTGAGGCAGACTTTGACAATGATAAGGTGACTGACTTGTTGGATGCATGCCCTGAAAGTGCAGAGGTCACTATGACAGATTTCAGGGCATTTCAGACAGTCATTCTCGACCCGGAAGGAGATGCTCAGATCGACCCCAACTGGGTAGTACTGAATAAGGTGATCATTAAATTATCATTTACTTTATAATTTTGGGCTTTTATTTTATCAGCTAGTCTCTGAGCTTTTACTACACTGTTGTGCACATTGTTGACAATGTCTGTGAAGTATTGTACAACAGC
Organism: Sinocyclocheilus grahami; assembly: GCF_001515645.1. Taxonomy (NCBI): domain Eukaryota; kingdom Metazoa; phylum Chordata; class Actinopteri; order Cypriniformes; family Cyprinidae; genus Sinocyclocheilus; species Sinocyclocheilus grahami. The sequence continues at coordinate 968,698 of NW_015505427.1, read as the reverse complement.
TTTGGTGTTTTTTTTAGGGAATGGAGATTGTGCAGACCATGAACAGCGACCCTGGTTTGGCTGTGGGTGCGTACGTAAACACATTTTCATAGAGACTCCATAAAATCAACAGCTGTATTAACCTCTTTATTCTTTATTTAGGCTACACAGCATTTAATGGTGTTGATTTTGAGGGAACAATCCATGTGAACACAGCCACTGATGATGATTATGTGGGATTCATCTTTGGCTATCAGGACTCTTCCAGCTTCTATGTGGTGTTGTGGAAACAGACAGAACAGACGTATTGGCAGAATTTACCTTTCAAAGCCTCAGCTCAGCCTGGACTACAGCTTAAGGTGAGAGGAAACGCAAAATACACATTGAAATTGTTTAAAATATGTAATCGAACTATGCACATGATATGCAGTGTAATCTCAATTAAATGTGAATACTTGCTGAGAAAAGCAAAGCAAGGAAAGTATGTTATTGTGGCAGATAAATAAAGCATTGGATTGCAGAAATGTCAAATGTGTTGAATGTGAGACAGGAATGTGGAGAAAAAGAGAGCAAAATGGGATTGGGACATAGTATATTTAAGATGTAATTTATTCCTGTAATGCAAAGCTGAATTTTCAGAATCATTACTCCAGTCTTCAGTGTCACACGATCCTTCAGATATCATTCTAATATGCTGATTTGCTGCTCAATAAACATTTCTGATTATTAGTATCAATGTTGAAACCAGTTGTGCTACTTCATATTTTTGTGGAAACCACAAAATACCGTTTTTTTTTTTAATTCTTTGATGTACTGGAAAGTTTAAAATATAAAAAAATCTTAACTGTCACATTTTATCAATTTATTCAGCATCCTTGATGAACGAAAGTATTAATTCCCCTTAAAAACAGTATAGTATATAAAAGTAGTGTATACGTCACCCAGTCTCTCTTTTTACCTCACTCTTCCAGGCAGTGAAGTCTCGTACAGGTCCTGGTGAGTATCTGCGTAATGCCCTGTGGCACACAGGAGACACACCAGGGGAAGTTACTTTGCTCTGGAAGGACCCAAGGAATGTGGGTTGGAAGGATAGAACTTCCTATCGCTGGCACCTCACTCACCGCCCACAGGTGGGCTACATACGGTGAGAGCTAATCTGACTTTAAACTTTAAGAGATACACAAAACAAGTACTGCTTACTATTAAAACTTGGAAAAATTGTGTAGAGTTTGACTGGATTCTCTATATCTATGGTGTAGATTAAGATTGTATGAAGGTACAGCACTGGTGGCAGATTCAGGAGTCCTGATAGACACAACTATGAGAGGGGGACGGCTGGGCGTCTTCTGCTTCTCTCAGGAGAACGTCATATGGTCTAATCTCGGCTATAGATGCAATGGTTAGTAGCATGATTTGGAATGCATTCTGAGCATCCGAGGGTCAATTTGACAGCTGTTTGAACATGCAGCTCAATACAGTGTTTGAGTGTCTCAGATTAACTCCCTTTTTGTATATTGCACAGATTCTATTCCAGATGACTTTATGCTGTACCAGAAGCAGATGAATGTGAGGACATAAGCATCCCCTCATCTCAAGAAGCTATGTGTGTTTATGTATTATGTGTGTTCAGAGAGGTAGGATGAGATAACGATTGAAATCAGTTTTTTATCTTTTGAAATTCTGAAGAGTATCAAAATTATACACTACACAGCACATGTTTGCATTGTGCATCATCATGAGTATTATGGTGTGGTATAAGAAAATGTTTTACTGTGCTATCTGGGTGAGAATCAACACAAACCCTAAAATATAAAGCTAATGGAATGTTGTAAAGATTTAAAAGCAATTTATAAGGTTGTAAAATAATACAGGCAATAAAAATGACTAAGTAAGTTGACTGAATTTGGCGGCTTGCAAATATGTTCATAAAAAAGTGTCCATAGATATTTGTGCATGATAAATGTGCACAGTCGTGTTGTCTTGATTCAGTGATTGAGCCATTTTCTCATGGTTTTCCCATCCAGGTCCTCATAAAGCCTATTTCATCCAAAGAGACTATGATTGTGAGGTTATTTTGGTCATTTCAGTACCATGGACAGTGCTTATGGAGGTAGAATTGTTGCTTAATTCCAAATAAATAGATTATGATCCACAAATAAATAGAATGAGATCCACAAATAAATCTTAAAGTTTCACAAACATGAATTAAATTCACAAATAAATAAAATGAGATTTGCAAATAAAAAACATATTCACAAATATATATTTATGTCACAACCACAACTTTGCCTGGCATTTATTTGTGAATCGCGTCCTGTGCATTTGTAGATAGCTCCACGCATTTGTGAATCGCGTCCTGTGCATTTGTAGATAGCTCCACGCATTTGTGACGCGAGAAATGTTTCACAATTCGCAAATGCACAGGACGCGATTCACAAATGCGTGCAGCTATCTACAAATGCACAGGACGCGATTCACAAATGCGTGCAGCTATCTACAAATGCACAGGACACGATTCGCAAATAAATGCCAGGCAAAGTTGTGGTTGTGACATAAATATTTGTGAATGTTTTTTATTTGCAAATCTCATTTTATTTATTTGTGAATTTAATTCATGTTTGTGAAACTTTAAGATTTATTTGTGGATCTCATTCTATTTATTTGTGGATCATAATCTATTTATTTGGAATTAAGCAACAATTCTACCCCCATAAGTGCTCTACTACATATCTGCCACAGTGTGGCACAAAACTTTACTGAAGAAAATAAATAAGGGCGTTTAGAAAAATGCATAACAGGAGTATTCGTATGATTTAGCCCAGACATAAACAATTTGGTGGTTAGCCGTGGTGTGAGATTAGGAGCCACAGCAGTATAAGCAAGACGAGAGAATGTTAGCAACAAACTAAAATAGAATTCACACACACATATATATTATGATTTATGCACTCTTAGTCTTAGGCTATCCAGTGTGTTCATGTAATGTGATTGATGGAGGTTAGCTGGCACGGGGTTCATGTCTGGTTCATAAATAGATGCTGTCACAAAATGTCATACCTGAATGTTTTTCCTCTTAACCCACACAAAAGATAAAATCGGCGATTGTGTATAAAATGATCACAGCAGTCGAATGAGGTCAGTCTATGATATTGGGTCATGAGGAACATTTTTGCTCCAACTAGTCTATTTGAACATAACTATTTTACAACTGGGTTGCTGTTTGACTGAGATCACATGGTTTCATGGGTCTGATGTCACTGAGACAGGAACCCAGAGAAATAATAAGGTTAATGTTAGGGATGTAATGTTACTTATTTCTGATTATGTATGTACGTATGGCTATGATGAAATACAAATTCAACAAAAAGTGGGAGAGCACGTTTTGGCTATTTTGAGATTGGTGTCTAAATTTTTCAAATAAATAAGCATCTAGGTTGTCTCATACATACATAGTTATTCTCTCATTCTGTAGAGCAGAGAAAGCAATGCCTGCAACCAGCCAGTTCAAATCCAAGTCACAGTCTATAGATGTTTAGACCTTCTGGCATTTGACCACTAGAAGGCAGCGTTCAATTGAATGCAAAATACAACACCGTAGAAAACAAGTCTTTCAGCTTGTCTGTGCAATCGCAAAGTCTGTCGCTGTTTATATCCACCATCAGGGGTGCCACTATGGTTTCCGGGCCCCTGAACATCATTGAGTTTAACATTGATATGAACAAATATTTAGATGTAACCCCCTTTGTAATCGTTAACATTTTCATTAGTAACTGTAATTTAATTACACACTTTTTTTTTCTCAGTAGGCTATCTGTAACAGATTACAGTCACATTTATTTTGTAATTAAATTACGTAACTCGGTTACATGTAAATAGTTACATCCCAACACTGATTATTATTCATAAACTTATAGAAAATAACCAAAACAATCCAAGGTTTTTATTTAGCACATTGGCTAGATTAACAAATAACCAGACGCCACCCGATCTAAATATTCCCTCACAGTTTAATAGTAATGACTTTATGAATTTCTTCACTGATAAAATAGATAACATCAGAAATACAATAACAAATGTAGATTCTACAGCGTATAATACTTCAGCTTCATTCATCGCACCAAAAGATAAACTGCAGTGCTTTACAGCTATAGGACAGGAAGAGCTAAATAAATTTATCACTGCATCTAAACCAACAACATGCCTGTTAGATCCTGTACCCACTAAATTACTGAAAGACTTGTTACCTGTAGCAGAAGAACCGCTTCTCAATATTATTAACTCGTCGTTGTCTTTAGGTCACATCCCAAAACCATTCAAGCTGGCGGTTATTAAGCCTCTTATTAAGAAACCACAACTAGATCCTAGTGAACTGGCAAATTACAGCCCCATTTCAAATCTTCCTTTCATGTCTAAAATTTTAGAAAAGTTGTGTCTGCTCAATTGTGCTCCTTCCTGCAAAAAAATATCTTTGTGAAGAATTTCAGTCAGGATTCAGGCCCCACCATAGCACAGAAACCCACTATCAAGAAATATATATTTTTTTAAAGACAGAAAAAGTCTGACTCTGTTTAATATTGTTACTGTAATAAAATAGCATATGCAAATACATGCAGCTCAATGCAATATATGAACAATGTAAAATAAATGTGTGGAGCAAAACAAATGCTGTTGTAGGGTTTTAATGATACATGTAGTGGTTCTGATGACCCTCTAGTCCACATTGAATGGCTCAGATTTTGCCCTGTTCTCGCAAGAGACTCATTAGTTGGAATTATGAGTAAAATAATACGATTTCCACAAAATGGGTACAGCGCTAATCTATGCAAAAAGTCTGAGACCACTGGTGAAAATGCTTTTATTTTTATAATTGTGACCGTGGACCACAATTTTCTTTTTTTTAAATTGAGATTTATACATCATCTGAACGCTGAATTTATAAGCTTTCCATTCGCATATGGTTTGTTAGGACAATATTTGGCTGAGAAACAACTATTAGAAAATCTGGAACCTGAGCTTGTGAAAAAAAAATCTCAATATTGAGAAAATCGCCCTTTAAAGTCGTCAAAATGACGTTCTTAGCAATCAAAAATTAAGTTTTGAAATATTTACAGTAGGAATTTTACAAAATATCTTCACGGAACATGATTTTTATTTTTGGCATAAAAGAAAAATTGATCATTTTGACCCATACAATGTATTGTTGGCTATTGCTACAAATATACTCGTGCGACTTATGACTGGTTTTGTGCTCCAGGGTCACATTTTACTGCAGTTTTCATTACAAATTACACAATTTCAGTGAGAAGATTATAATATTTGGTTTTTCACTCCAAACCGTACGACTTTCTTCTGTGGAGAAATTTTAGTAATGTGCAGTTTATGCTTTTTTAAAATGCATTTATAATGAATGTGGACTCCAAGGATTTCAAGATTCAAAACACCATAAAAATGATCTAGTAGCAAACATTAACAAATCTAGTTTATGTACAACTTCTTAAAAAAATAACTATTTGAACTGATCGAAATTTAAGTCATTATATAGTGATAATATTCACCTCCAATGAGCTGTAACTGCTTCAACTAGATCAGTGAGTCATCAGTGAGCCGAACGGATCAGTTGGATTTGTGAACAAATCATTCAGAACAGAACTGGTCATTGAATTCATTGATTCGTTGAATGAACAGTCTCAAGAGTGATTCATTCACAACTCAAATATTACTTTATAACAAGTGTTATAAAAACACTCAAGATCAAGGACAAGTATCAATAATTACATTTCTTTAAGATTCTACATGTTTAAATTTAAACATCAATGTAAATTTAAACAAATTTATGTTCCACAGATAAAAAGAAAGATTTGAAACAACATGAGGCAGAATAAATGACGACAGATTTTGGTAACACTTTACAATAAGGTTTCATTTGTTAACATTAGGTAACTGCGTTAGTGAACATGTACTAAAAATGAAAAATACTTCTAAAGCATTTATTAATTTTAGTTCAAATCTGCTGTGTTAAAATCAAAAGTTTTATCTGTTAATATTATTTAATGGACCTGAACTAAGATTAACTAATAGAGAACAAATATGTTTTTATTAACTGACATTAAAAGAGATTAATAATACTGTAAAACATTTGTATTGGTTCTTGTTAGTTAATGTTAGTTAATGCATTAACCGGTGTTAAGTAATGGAACCTTGTTGTAAGTGTTACCCATAATTTTCATTTTTGGGTGACCTAATCCAGTTAACATGGTAAATGTGACAAACTGACTTATTTGATGAGTGACAGAAATAAATAGTGGAGAAACTTTAATATATTTATCATTATTTTACATGTTGATAATTACTTAGAAGTAACTTACATTTTTGTCAAAAATAAAAAAAAATGAGTTGGTTCATATATTTCTCTTGTCAATAAAATAGTTCTAAAAGATGCCAAATAAATAAATAAAGTTTTAGAAACTTGTATAATTCTAAATAAACATTACCAATATATAATCAAACCAAAATTTAGTCAGACGCCTTCAACATTTCTCACATTATCAAAGTTTATTCGCTATAGTTTAGAAAATGGTAATAAAATATGACAAGAACTTTAAGTACACAATTAGATAAAACCAATTTAGGTCAACCAACTACCAAGCAAAGCTTTATTTTGTTCAGTCTGTGGTGTAAAACGTTGAAATAGTGGAGAAACTTTAATATATTTATCATTATTTTACATGTTGATAATTACTTAGAAGTAACTTACATTTTTGTCAAAAATAAAAAAAAATGAGTTGGTTCATATATTTCTCTTGTATAGTTCTAAAAGATGCCAAATAAATAAATAAAGTTTTAGAAACTTGTATAATTCTAAATAAACATTACCAATATATAATCAAACCAAAATTTAGTCAGACGCCTTCAACATTTCTCACATTATCAAAGTTTATTCGCTATAGTTTAGAAAATGGTAATAAAATATGACAAGAACTTTAAGTACACAATTAGATAAAACCAATTTAGGTCAACCAACTACCAAGCAAAGCTTTATTTTGTTCAGTCTGTGGTGTAAAACGTTCGCATTAGCAATTAAAGTAAAAACACTTAAGCAAAACATGGTCAGGTCAAAGTGTCTGAATAATTTTTGGTCCCAGATTTTTATCAGTTTTACTGGTAGTCCACTGTATGAAGAATTTTTGGGTATAATATGTCACAGTTTACTTTATTTTGCTTTCCTCACTTGCATAAATTAACTATAGTGTCCTACAGATAGTTAAAAAATATCCAAAATTATATCTGGTGTCTGAATAATTTTTGGTTTGACTGTAAATTTTTAAAAAATTCTTCTAATTGTTAGTTCATTTGTTACCCCAAAAGATGCATGTCAGAGACTTTTCTCTTTATTTCTATGAATTTACGTTTATTAACTATCATTTAAAGTCGTCATTTACTGTATTTATTATAATGCTCTACATATAATCTTCTCAGGAACTCATCCATGCCCCTCATCAGCCCAGTCTTGACCTTCCAGATTTCGAAAAGTGAGGCACAAGCACTTTATTTCTGAGCCACATCAACCCACACAGCTGGTGTCTTCAGCACCTCAGTGGACTCATGGGTACCGTACTGTCCCTCTCCCCGGGTCCTCGGAAACCCGGTTATTATGACGACCGGCCTGGTTCTCTAAGCCATTACCCGAGCCTGAGCAGCCGCTCGCTGAACACTCAAAAAGACCCTAACCACAAACGCGGGCACTCCATCTTCCTCCCCGCTCTCACCTGGAAACGCCTGGTGGCCTCCACCAAGAAGCGGGGCGAGTCCAAAAAAGCCTATCCTGGAGGTCAAGGGGCTGTCGGGGCTCCTCTCAACAACAATAACATCTACCAGAAGGATCCGGTCTTGCACCTCAACTGCGAAAATGTGAAGAAGTCTCTCTCCTGCGCCAACCTCACTAGCTACGATGGTCCAGCGGGTTTGGGCCTGGGCGTAGGGCTGGGTGTGGGATACAACAAACCGCAGCAGATTTCCTCCGTAAAGAAGATCGCGCCCACATGCACCTCCTCGCCTAAGCGCGTGATCGTCCAGGCCTCGACCAGCGAGCTGCTCCGCTGCCTGGGCGAGTTTCTGTGTGGCCGCTGCTATCGGCTCAAGCACCTTTCCCCCGCCGATCCGGTCTTGTGGCTCCGCGCTGTGGACCGCTCACTCTTGCTCCAGGGCTGGCAGGACCAGGCCTTTGTGACACCAGCCAACGTGGTGTTTGTGTACATGCTGTGCCGCGATGTGGTGGATGGCGACGTGGTGTCTTCAGAGCATGAGCTCCAAGCAATTCTCCTTACCTGCCTGTACCTGTCGTACTCCTACATGGGGAACGAGATCTCGTACCCGCTCAAGCCCTTCCTGGTGGAAGCGGCTAAAGAGGCATTCTGGGACCGTTGTCTGGCCATTATCGACATCACCAGTACCAAGATGCTGCGCATCAACGCAGACCCGCATTTCTTCACGCAGGTCTTCGCCGACCTGAAGAGCGAAGGAGGCTGCGCTTTGCAGGACTACGCTAGAGTTCTGGATCGGTGAAAAGAGGACGAGGCGGATTGTCTCTGTAAATGTGACACCGTCAACATCTAGCACCTTCATTCCATCATTCTGGCCCTCCATATGCCTTGTCACTTGACATTATGAGTCTTGTTTCTACTGACCATTCTTCAAGAAACAGAAGAAACATATTCCTGCTGAAACGACCAGCTTAGACCTGTGAGAACATCCAGGTGTATGTTGGTTTGGTGCTGGTCTAACTGTTGAACTACACAGTCTTTTTGGAGGTTATGTTAGTTAAGAATCATGCTGATAAGAATCTGCGATGGTCTTTTCAGCAGGAGAAGAAAGTATAGTGAGCTTTTGGATACAGAAACATAAAACACGCTCTTAAAAATGTTCTTTACTGGCATTAATGGTTCCATGAATAACCTTTAACATCCATGGAATCTTTCCATTCCACAAAAGGTTCTTTATTGTAAAGTAAGGTTCTTTAGAGTTTTAAAATGTTCTTCGTACTAAAGAATCATGTTTCTTTAAGGAACTGTTTGCTGAAAGGTTCTTTGAGGAACCAAAAATGGTTCTTCTATGTAAGGGGTATCCATTCCTGCTCCTGGAGGGCAGAGTTTAGCTCCAACACACTTGCCTGGAAGTTTTTAGTGAGTCTGAAGACCCGGTTTCAGTTGTGTTTATTTAGGGTTGGAGCTAAAATAGGCCTAAACTAAACTAAGCCCTCCAGGAACAGGTTTCTGGATCTATGGTTTTGCTGCAAAAACACCCTTTTGGCTAAAGGTTCTTCAGATTTAAAAAATGTTCTTCATACTAAGAATTTTTTTTTTTAAGCTGTTCACTAAAAGGTTATTTTAGTGAACTTGGCTGAACCCAAAATGATGCTTCTATAGTGTCACTACAAAAAAATCCTCTTTTTGGAAGTTTTTTATTTATTTATTTATTTTTTCAAAGTTCAAAGTGGACATTCCCAACTTTTTTCTTTCTCATTCAACTCCCCTATCTTAAAAATTAAATATAGTCATAATTTAGGGATGCACATCAAAAAGAAGGGAGAACTCCATCTGCATAGAAGTTTAGTAGTTACCCTGTTGTCAACCCACTGTTTTTCAAAAGTAGTTACGATTCCTTTACTAAACATTTCAGTTCCTCTACCTTTTTGACATCTAGTCTGAGAGAAACTGCAACAGAAACCATCCAACAAAGAGCATTTTAGTGAGAGTGCATGTGTGTGATGGGCAGCAAACAGTGAGCGTCAACAGCTGTTGGTTATCGTGTTGTCCTTCCTTTATTTCATGTGCTGGACGTTGGGGCACCAGCTGCAATGGCATTAACAAGATTAACAGATTAGTGTCACACACACACACACACACACGCACAAACAAGTGAGAAACAAGTGTTCTCAATGCTTCTGCTTGCTATCCAGCTCTATAAGTTGAATGGCTAATCCATGTAGGCCATATATACTTGTATATGTTCTGTCCTGCATATCTTAGTGTCTGTATAGCAATAGAGTAGCATTGAAAATATGTTTCAAATTTGAATGAGTCTATAAGAATGCATCCGTTCCCTTTAGATTGTGAAGGAAATGAACAAAGAGGCCTGATTCTCTTAATGCTCTCAGATCACTGTTGTTCACGTGTTGCTCAGTCATATTTGACATAAATATCATATTTATGTCCCTTAAAGTCAACCAAAATGGACCTTTCCTAAAACACACACCTGGTTTTATTGTGCACTATTTATCAGCGCACATTGCTCCCAAGTTTGTAGTATGTAATCATCCATCAAAACCTGCTCCGACTCTTGCAGTAATGATAAAGCAAGTAATAGATAAAACGCGCATACTGACAGTCACGGATGCCCATGCAGATACAACAGATGCCCTCTTCTCTGGGTCAGGGTTTCAGGTGTCAGCGCTCAGACAGAAGAGCAGGGACAGCAGCATGTGGCACGGCAAGCACTCGTTAATCTTATTGTGGCGTTTTAAGGCAGGACCATGGGCGCCATACTCCAGCTCCCCCGCAAAAGCCGACTTTAAACGCATACTTCAGCCCACACATGCTCTAGTATATGAGCACACATGCTTGCTCAAACGTTCTGTAACCACTACATATACATTTTCAGGCTAGTAATTGCGAACGCACTGATACGCACGTGCATATGCATGCACCTTCTCCCACACGCTGAAGCGATAATCCGCTTTTGATCCTTGCCAGCAATTTGGTAGAGTGAGCTGAAAATGGCACAATAACAAAATGCCATTCAGATCAGATGAGATTTCTCTTGCTGAAAGTAGCAGAAAAGGCACACCTTGTGTTTTGACTGCGCTACGCAGATGTTACATAAGAAACACAGGAAAACAGAACTGTGAACTTTAAACAAGTACTTGCATAATAGTTTTTTTTATAAAATAATTGTGAGGGATTGAAGGAAAAACAAAGGCGCTCAGACAGAAGAGCAGGGACAGCAGCATGTGGCACGGCAAGCACTCGTTAATCTTATTGTGGCGTTTTAAGGCAGGGCCATGGGCGCCATACTCCAGCTCCCCCGCAAAAGCCGACTTTAAACGCATACTTCAGCCCACACATGCTCTAGTATATGAGCACACATGCTTGCTCAAACGTTCTGTAACCACTACACATACATTTTCAGGCTAGTAATTGCGAACGCACTGATACGCACGTGCATATGCATGCACCTTCTCCCACACGCTGAAGCGATAATCCGCTTTTGATCCTTGCCAGCAATTTGGTAGAGTGAGCTGAAAATGGCACAATAACAAAATGCCATTCAGATCAGATGAGATTTCTCTTGCTGAAAGTAGCAGAAAAGGCACACCTTGTGTTTTGACTGCGCTACGCAGATGTTACATAAGAAACACAGGAAAACAGAACTGTGAACTTTAAACAAGTACTTGCATAATAGTTTTTTTTATAAAATAATTGTGAGGGATTGAAGGAAAAACAAAGGTTTCACTTATTTTAAAAGCATGTTTCACCCTTGTGAAAAAGAAGTGTTTAATTGTATTGAATGTGCACATGTAGTGCACTTCAAATCTTAAAAGTATGTTTTTTTAACATACTTAATATAGAAATGCCACTTAAGTGTACTTAAAAAGACAACACTTTCCTGACTGTTTCCTAATACACTTAAGTATATGATTAAAAGTTCACTTTGTAATAATGTCAAATTAGAAGTTTTACTTTAAAGTAAATTTGTTTTAATCGTGCTTAATCTTTTGTTGTGTTTTGTGTGTTGAAGTACCCTTATTTTGATATCTGACTAACATACTAAAGCACATGGAAAGTACTTGATTATAAATTTAACTGTAGTCTGTTATTCAATATTACGTTTAAAGTTAATATATTTTAAATGTACTAAATTGCAACTTCATTACAAATGTGTAAATTACAAATATATATTAAATATATGAAATACAATTTTCATAACTTCTTGTCAGTATAATTTGCATTATGGTTAGTGTAAATGTACTGCAAAATGTGCTGACAAGCATATAATACAGTTTTATTTAGTATGGTAAAGTGTACTTCTTTTCATGCGGGTAGAGACACCATGCAATTTAGATTGGAAAGGCTTTTAGTTTTGAAGCATATATATGCTAATGCTCCCAATAAACGGACAAAATAGCTTTTATCAAATATACAACTTTAAAATTCACAGTCTTTCCCTTCCAAAAAAAAAACAAAACAAAACATAAATATTAATGACTCACTCATCAATTTTTTCCCAATCAAATGCTCTCTGTAATGAGAAAGTCCCTGCTAAAACCACATACTTCTGACTAGCAATAGAAAGTTATGATTTAAACCAAATGCCATCCCCATTTAAAAAAAAAAAAAAAGAACAAGCCCTTTGATATGTCCTGCCCCAACTTCCTGTTTCAACAGGATATGTCACTACAAAGAATAAAATTGCAATTGTCTAAACTTTTTATGGGATCTTTAGCATGTTTGAATGGTGTAATGCTACAGAAAGATACAGATATTAAGAGAACATAGTTTGAAATATGATCACAAACACTCTTAGCATGAGTTGTTCTCAGTTTGTAGCAGATTTAATTTCTGACCCAAACACAGGCTGATTTGTACTCGGCAATTTTCCCTTGCTAAACAGCAGGGAAGACAGTTGCATAAAGGAAGTACCTATAAAGCGAGTCGGTGTGTCTAAAGATCTCCATTTCAGCCTCTAGTCGTTTCCATTTCAGCCTCAGGGGAGGATGTTATTTACAGGAACTTGTGGCCACAGACAAGCGATCGGCGTACTATAGGGTGTAAATATCCCTCCTGATCTGCTGTGATTCCCCCATCCCTCTCGCCTTTCACAAACACATCACTTGTTTACCTCGCCTCGGTTAAAGTGATTTAGTTTGCCCTTATTGTGCACAGAGAGCGCTGACAGAGTGCCGTTGTTGCATAGCCAGTGTGTGCAGCCTTAGCAATGGGCTTGTGCGACGTTAACTAGTCTGCTGTGCTTCTGTTTGCGCCTCCTGTCTGGCTCGCCATCGTGCACTGCCGCTCAAACTGTTCCTCCATTGTTTCTTAGCATGTTTGAATGGTGTAATGCTACAGAAAGATACAGATATTAAGAGAACATAGTTTGAAATATGATCACAAACACTCTTAGCATGAGTTGTTCTCAGTTTGTAGCAGATTTAATTTCTGACCCAAACACAGGCTGATTTGTACTCGGCAATTTTCCCTTGCTAAACAGCAGGGAAGACAGTTGCATAAAGGAAGTACCTATAAAGCGAGTCGGTGTGTCTAAAGATCTCCATTTCAGCCTCTAGTCGTTTCCATTTCAGCCTCAGGGGAGGATGTTATTTACAGGAACTTGTGGCCACAGACAAGCGATCGGCGTACTATAGGGTGTAAATATCCCTCCTGATCTGCTGTGATTCCCCCATCCCTCTCGCCTTTCACAAACACATCACTTGTTTACTTGTTAAAGTGATTTAGTTTGCCCTTATTGTGCACAGAGAGCGCTGACAGAGTGCCGTTGTTGCATAGCCAGTGTGTGCAGCCTTAGCAATGGGCTTGTGCGACGTTAACTAGTCTGCTGTGCTTCTGTTTGCGCCTCCTGTCTGGCTCGCCATCGTGCACTGCCGCTCAAACTGTTCCTCCATTGTTTCTCACCCATGTGTACTGAAGCTCTGGGATTTCTCTGGAATATTTGCTGCCTTCAAGTCATATGGGAAGTTCCTGTTTATGAGTTTATAAATCGTAATTATGACATGATGTACGTTCAAGCGATTTTGGTTGGAATGAAGTTGATTCGCTGGCCAATTTTCTTGTTTTTCTCTTCCTGACTATGTAAAGGAGGCGTAAGGTGTAAAACTCGTTAGCTTTATTACAAATCCCCATCAATTTATACAAAATGCATACAAACTAAATTGTATACAGACTATAAATGATAAATTCACTGACACAGCCTCTACTCAGAAAGCAAGGGTTTAAACTCATAATTATGAGCTTATTCATGAGCTTATCTCATAAATATATGTTTTGAAGGCAGCAAGTATTCTAGTTTCCATACTTGCTCTGAACTTGTGATGAATGGTGATAAATATTTCAGATGTGAAACGTTTGTGCCTTGATATGGATATAAACTGCCTCCCTAAACGTTAGTGATATTGAATATCGCTTTGGTAACAAAGACACACACTTAAATGCAAGACAGCAACCTAAGGAAAGCCATGACTCAGAAAAGGATTGATTATAGAGACTTTGATTTTCTCAGGCTAGAATAATCATAACTCATGAGCCATTTTCCACTCCCATCGATGTTACTGTTCTGATCATTTCTTCTGTTGCCAGTCAATCAATTGGACCTGAAACCGTATGCAAACACCTTTGAAGGATGCGCTTGCACAAATGTCCTTGTTACATCTCAAACGCTTCATCGATTGCTGTACGTGGAGATTATTAATGTGACAAAACAAGCACACAGAGACCTCAAATCCCTATGGATTTTCCAACGAAGAAAACTGGTCCTTAAACAGACATGTGACTGGCGTGTGATTTTCAAGTCTAAATTAAGACATTACAACCTGTAGATGGACACTCAGGATCTGGATGTTAAGTACAACTGCAAGTTGGCGTTACTCTATGAGTTACGGCTACTAAGATTTATCAATGTTTTCAATGCTGCTAAATGTATGTAGAATACAAAAGGAACGCCATGTAGAGTCTGGATTCAGAAACATATCCAGTGTGGTGTAAATAAGTTGCTTGTATCAATGTGAAATGACTGAAAAAAAATGCATGTATATCATTCAGAATTGCTACTGTGGTGGTGTACATGTCAACTTGACACTTTTTTAAATTGTGTGGTTATTTTATCCATTTGTATTTCAGTTTCAGGTTAAAAGAAAATTCCAGAATGTTTGTTTGTGTTTTTATTGTAATTGTAATTATAATTATTATTTGTACTGAAAAAGTTCCTATCAGCTCATCCCAGGTTCGGGAAATCTTATGTCAGCAGTGTTAGTTAGACTTCTGATTGCATTGTGGTTTTTGATGTTGTTTCAGTGACAGCTTCTTCTGTGCACATTGGCAATTATACTGGGTACCTTTGCTCTGAATACTGGAGTTTATGAAAATCAAGTTTTGATAGTGTTAAGGCATCATACACCCTTTAAAGCTGCTGTGTGTGATCTTTGCACCAGTGAAATTGCAAATATTTTCAAACTGGATTTTCCAAACACTCTGCCATTGGTCAGCATTTAGTTCAAGCGAAATTCGATTCAGTGTTATAAGAATGTTCAAATAAACTCTTAAACCTGAATTTGAGACATTTAAACACTTAAAAAAAACTAAGATAAGTCAATTTGTCAGATAGATGGTAACTCTAATTCAGCACAAATGGTATTCTGGTTTTGCCAGACATCAGTTCTTTTCTACTATCTATCAGTTTTATGAACAATATACTGTGCCACATAGGCCTTTGGTAGAGAGAGCAAGCCAATCTGGATTATTTTGGACTGAGCTCATTAATTGGGCACAAAACCTCTCTCGACTGTGGTCATGTAGCTCCTGAACTCTCCTTCTTAAATCACCATCAGCCTGGGTGTGGCTTCTGAAACCTCCTGTGCTCTTGCCGGCACAACACGGTTCAGGGAGTTTCGAGCTTTTCCCTTTGGAAGTAAATAATACACATGCATATATTGTATCTTACAGAGCGATGCTGTTGTTGTTTGAAAAACTTGAAACATTTAAATAAATAAATAAAAAAATTAAATGTGACTGATGGCGGAATTTCCTTTTTTTAGTTTGATTATAATTATTTAATAAAGTATTCAAATGATGTCTGTGTTTTGTTACTGAGTAAATCATGAAACAAATTATTTGATGAAATAAAGATTCATCATAAAAATTATCAAAAGAAATTGTATTGTGCAAAAATAATAAGCCATTTTTTTTAGGACTATTAAAACTTTTTTGAATCATGACATTATTGCCATGAAAATAAAGCTAATTTCTTCTCCAAATTCTTATTACTACATCATGTGAAAATAATTATATTAAAATAATAAATCATAAATAGTAAATAAAGTATTATACATTATGGTAAAGTATGTGTAAAGTATTAGCTTATATTTATTCATTTATGCTTATTTAAATTATTGTATCACTATAACCAATTAAATAACAAACTAATTTTATTATAGTAATACGAATCATTTAAAGTAATGGAAATACATTAAAAATAGATTAGATAGATAGATAGATAAATAAATGTGCTAAATCACTATGAAAATGTCACAGCACTAACTAACAAAATAAATAAACATATGCCCTGTTTTCTTCATGCAGAATGCAATTTTCTTTTTTTTATTTAATTTGAGGTTAATGATATTGTTGATGTTAACAGTGTTTGCTTGAACATGAGCATTTTTATTGTTTTGGTTGGTACATAAAGGAAATTCTGTGCACCTGTTGGGTTTGTTTATGATCTTTAACTTCACTGTCCTCAGCATGTGCGAGATACACACCACTATTGTGCTCCTGCTACATATGATATACAGAGCCCAGCCCAGCCGTCTGTGCAGTGAGCGTGTGGTGCCGTAAATCTCGTCTGAGAATGAAACGCCCTCCGTTCACAGGAGCACAGCTGGTCCAGCATCATAGAGAGCTGCTCTAAATCAAATCACGTCTCGCAGCAATCAGCTACTCGTTCACATATTCACTTCTGTGACGCTGCAGAGGCCCACTGCCTTCTGATGGGACTGAAAGTACTTGCCGATGGGACTGGACAGCAGCACAGTGCAGCATTAGTGCAGTCTAACAGTGATTACTGCTCATTCAGAGTAGTGCATTTGAACAAACCCCAAATTCTGAATATTAAACTGTGACACACATGAAGAAATCCTCAAATCATGAGTCTTCTTCTACTTGGCTTTTAACTTGACTCTCTTTAATGTAGCATTTTCTAACTCATGAGTATATTACATATGAGTTATGTGCTTGATTTTTAAGCAAATAAAAGCATTCACACTTCAAAGTCGAGGTTACAGCACTGAAAACAGAACTTCATCTATGGTGGTCACAAAACAGACAAGGCCATATATTTAACTGCTTTATTTTCATAAAGAGACTAACAGACCAGAAGAAATTAGTGTAATGAAATGAAAATCATTACAGTATTTGTATTTTAAGAATTATTACATCACTTCTGAGAATAAGAGGAATTTTGAATTTGAACAAAACAGAATCCAACAAAACTCCATATTGCTGGAGTTTACATACATATTAACTCCATAAACTCACTTATAATAAGCATCGTTTATAATAAGTGGACATGGCAACCCTTCAAGAATGTGCTCTGCGAACAGTGCTAAGCACCTTTCCAAACAAATCTTAAGGTTCTTTCGACGGTGGTTTTGTAAAAATTGCACACATTATGAATCTTTGGTCGCTGTCAGGGGCATCCCTTTTTACTGGGGTACAAGTTATTAATATTACTGATGATCCTCATGTGCCAATTATACCGAGTATCATTTCTCTATTAATTTTTCAGCAGTCAAATCATAGGCCTAAGTGTTTTCTATCTGCTGTTTAAAATCAGAAGTAATGGGTAGTAACTCTTAAGTAGTAGTTCATTTTTAGGATAGTTCACCTAAAAATGAAAATTCTGTCTTCATTTTCTAATTATTCACCCTCGTGTCGTTCCAAACCCATAAGACCTTCGTTCATCTTCGAAACACAAATTAAGATATTTTTGATTAATTCCGAGAGCTCTCTGACCCTCCCATAGACAGCAAGGATCCTAACACGATTAAGGCTCAGAAACGTAGCAAGAGATCGTTAAAATAATCCACGTGACATCAGTGGTTCAACCGTAATTTTACGAAGCTACGAGAATACTTTTTATGTGCAAAGAAAACAAAAATAACAAATTTATTCAACAATTCATCTCCTCCACATCACCTTGTTGCCATTTTGGAGAGTATGACATACGTAAACAACGTATGCAACGTATGTACGCGGATACATTGTTTACGTTCAGATCAAAGCGTAAACAATGTAAACAGCATATCTGCGTACGGTGCTGCTGACACAGAACAGAATATGTTGTTTACTTATGTGATACTCTCCAAAATGGCGTTATAGTGTGACGCGGAGGAGACGAATTGTTGAATAAAGTTATTTTTGTTTTCACGCATTTTTGCGCACAAAAAGTATTCATGAGTTCAC
Organism: Sinocyclocheilus grahami; assembly: GCF_001515645.1. NCBI lineage: Eukaryota > Metazoa > Chordata > Actinopteri > Cypriniformes > Cyprinidae > Sinocyclocheilus > Sinocyclocheilus grahami. The sequence goes on along the minus strand of NW_015505427.1, from coordinate 950,474 downwards.
GCTTACATATAATCAGCTGAAGTATGGTAATGCATATCTGGCATACTGTCCGGGGAAGGGCTCCGAGCTCGGGAATGGCCCGAACCTAGAGTACCCCCCAAAAAGCAACTGAGCAAAGGACAGCAGCCAGACTGAAGAACCCCCCCAAAATAAAGCACTGAGAACTGGCGGGGGCTGATGTTTTGAGAAGTCGCCTGGTTGGCAAGCCGGAAGAGCCTACGTACTCCGGGGTGAGCAATTTATGTGTTGGAAGGGTAGGCCCTACCGGCTGTTGGTATTGGACTACGTGGTTTGGGGTGCCCGGTCGGGAGGGCTCGAGCCGATGCTCAATGGGAGCTCTCATCGTTGGAACGGGTGAGCCCTACTGGCCGATGGGGGAGGAGCAGCGTGATTGTGTAGCCCCACCAGGAGGGCCCGAATTGCCTCGACTGGAATAGCTCGCGGTGTCGGCGTATGGGCCCTACTGGCTGACAGGCCCCTGCTAATCAGTGGGCAGAGGGCAAAAATGGCTGACCGAGAGGGCCCATGAAGCCTCCGACTGGAGATCAAGACTGAGGACGACGGATGTGTGGGTCCTCTCGGTTTGGCAGATAAAAAGGCTTTGGGCCATCCGGCAAGGAGGACTCTTGCGACACCCGACGGGAGATCAAGACTCACGGCGTCGGATGGATAAGTCTCGCTTGCGGGCGGCAAGTATAGAAGCCCAACCGGGAGTACTCTCGCCGACATCTGACGGGAGATCAATACTCGCTGCATCAGATGGGTAAGCCTCGCCGGGCGGGGAGAGAGAAAAGGAAAACCCGACTGGGAGGGCTCTCACAAGCATCCGATGGGGTATCAGACTCAGAACATCGAACAGGTAAGCCTCGCCAGTCGGGGGAAAAGACTTGAGGTTAGCTGAGAGGGTTCGGCGGGAGGTCGAGACTCATGGCGTTGGACGGCTAAGCCTCGCCAACCGTCGAACGGAAAGTAAAGTTATGTGGCCGGGAGACTCGCCGACGTCCGACGGGAGCTCAATACTCACGGCATCGAACAGGTAAGTCTCACCGATCGTAGGATGGAAAATGTAAGGTTGTCTGGCCCGGAGGCTCTCGCCGACGTCCGACGGGAGCTCAATACTCACGGCATCGAACGGGTATGTCTCACCGACCGTAGGATGGAAAATGTAAAGTTGTCTGGCCCGGAGGCTCTCGCCGACGTCCGACGGGAGCTCAATACTCACGGCATCGGACGGGTAAGCCTCACTGACCGTAGGATGGAAAAGGTAAGGTTGTCTAGTCGGGAGGCTCTCGCCGGCATCCGATGAGAGCTCAATACTCATGGCATCGGACGGGTAAGCCTCGCCGACCGTAGGATGGAAAAGGTATGTTTTTTTTTTTTACACCGAGTGATTACGTTAGATGGTTTGATGACCAATGAGGGTTTGGTGGGCTTTTTTGATGTGAAACTGGTTATTTCTGATGTAGCTTTGATAAGCTTCTGAAGACCATCTTCCTAGAGTTTGGATCTACTGCTTGGAGAGGCCTTTTTTGGGCTGCTGATGTTGCTGCCCCGATATGAAAAGAAAGGCTGGAGAAATTCTTTGCTGGGATGCCCGACAATTGCAGGACTGATCCAAGAAGTTTTTGGAACCAGAAGAGAGTGACAGGTTTTTTGGAGTCGTCTAAAATAGTGGTTCGTGGGGGAATTGAGCCTGAGAATTTATAAGGCGGAGGTACTCGAAGATGGACTGGTATGGTTGGATTGGAGAAGAGGGATTAAAAATGTAGCTGAAATGACCTTCTTGGCTTGGTCGGTCTTGCTTTGTTTGATTAAGAAATAAATTGTTTCGCTATCGAGTACGGTTAGGTCTGAGACGGTTGGGTTGATTTTTTGGATTGAATTTGGAAGAGATGGTGAGTTCCAAGCATCTAAGAAAACCGAAAAAGGTTAGAATGAACATGGCGTCGAGTGTGCAGGCAGGATTTTAGCCCAATTTTTCACTCGCCGACAAATGCCCGAAATCGGAGGCAAATCGGTGCTCCTTCACGCGTGTGAATTATTGAAGACGCGATCTGAGGGAATCGCTCATGCTAAATATCTGGAGCTGTCGGCAATTTCCAATCACGCTGTGTGAAATGAGTTCTGACTGAAACACATCGGCGATGACCTACAGCCAATGAGAGACCAATATACAGGGCAGCGGGAAGGAGTTCCGCGATTGGCGATGTTTTTAAAAAAAAATGTTTGTGTCTGCAGGTTGAAGCGATCCCAGTAATGTGATATTTAGGCACTGGAATGTGAATTGTACCAGGAGAACCCCGCCAAAAATTATTTTACTGGGGGACCCCCTCGAAAGCAATTGGGCTATTTTCAGACTAGTTTTGAGTAGTAATTGGGCGGGTTTTGTAGCAAAAACCTGGCAACCCTGCACCAGACAGAGCTGTCTGCGATTTTTCCTATTGTAAAGTCATGCAGTGTGTAACCTCCTGTCGTCATTCCATTGTGCAGTGTGAACACAGCAACAACTGAATGCAACCCCAGATAGTCGTGCAGTGTGAACTCTGCATAAGTCTCGCCAGTAAGTTGAAAAACACATTCACTTAAGGTGGGAAGGCTCTCGCAGCATCTAACGGGAGTTCAATACTCCCGGCCTCGGACGGGCATGCTTCGCCGGTAGTCGAACGGAAAGGCCAAGATTTGCTTGACCGGAAGGCCCTTGCAGCGTTCAACAGGAGTTCAATACTCACGGCACGGACGGGTAAGCATCACCGGTAGTCTAACGGAAAGGCAAGGCTTGCTCGACCGGGAGGCTCTTGCAGCATCTGATGGGAATTCAATACTCACGGCATCAGATGGGTGAGCCTCGCCAGTAGTCGATGGAGAAACACATTTGCTCCACTGGGAGCGCTCTTGCAGCATCTGTAAGGGAATCCAATGCTCAGAAAAATTTTTGTTGTCTAAAAGGGTAGATGCTATGAAGATTACTTTGCGTAGTTGTTTGATGAATCCAATAAGCTGCTTCTTATAACACATCAGAAAATCTTGGTGCTGCTTTGCATCTGCAAGTTAAGCGCACAACAAAATAGAATTTCCTGTGCCAACGTACCCCAAATAAGTGCCGTGAATCTGGATGGATAGGCATAGCTTTGAAAGCTGAGGTGATATCGACTTTTGCCAGCCAGTGCTAAGACCCGTGATTTTATTATATTGATTGCATGATCAATG
>NW_015505427.1:944084-947171 GCF_001515645.1 Sinocyclocheilus grahami | reverse complement strand
AAAACACATTCGCTTAAGGAGGGGGGCTCTCGCAGCATCTAAAGGGAGTTCAATACTTGCGCCCTCGGACGGGCATGCTTCGCCGGTAGTCTGACGGAAAGGCAAGCTCGACCGGGAGGCTCTTGCAGCATCTGATGGGAATTCAATACTCACGGCATCAGATGGGTGAGCCTCGCCAGTAGTCGATGGAGAAACATATTTGCTCCACCGGGAGGGCGCTTGCAGCATCTGTAAGGGAATCCAATGCTCAGAAAAATTTTTGTTGTCTAAAAGGGTAGATGCTATGAAGATTACTTTGCGTAGTTGTTTGATGAATCCAATAAGCTGCTTCTTATAACACATCAGAAAATCTTGGTGCTGCTTTGCATCTGCAAGTTAAGCGCACAACAAAATAGAATTTCCTGTGCCAACGTACCCCAAATAAGTGCCGTGAATCTGGATGGATAGGCATAGCTTTGAAAGCTGAGGTGATATCGACTTTTGCCAGCCAGTGCTAAGACCCGTGATTTTATTATATTGATTGCATGATCAATGTCCTACTATGGAGAGGGAATTAGTCAAGGAAACGAGGCGTTTATGCTTGAAAACAGGGAGTTATGTGGAGCTGACAGATCGATTAGAAGGCGTTTCTTACCCCAGATTTTTTTTCTAGTAGCCACTTCAATGGGCTAATGCGAAACTGAGAAGGCGGGGCATCAAAAGGGCTGATCATGAACCCTCGTTTAATTCACGCCGCCTATGGGGGAAAAGCTGAACAGATTATTTAGCTGAACGTAATGAAAAACTCAGAAAAATGGCTTTTGATGTCCGCATTCAAGTATTTACGATTGCTGTAGCATTTCTGTCGTAAAGAAATAGCCAAATATTCAAGATTAAGTGGACATTTGAATTAAATGTTTAGCCATACAAGGATTAGATTGCACAGTGACATGTAGAAACAATTGTTGGGCCATTGGTGCCCTTTGTAGGCTTTTGGTATAATGTGTATGTACATTATATTGTTTATAATGCATTAGGTCAAGTTTTGTTCAACAGAACCATATGGTTACTTGCTTTTGATACTTTATTTGGACCAATTATTATGGCCTTTTTTTTTCTCTCTAGCGACTGGTTTTCCAAAGCACATAGTAACGAATTTACCCATTTAAAAAAAATTTGGCAACTTTTAGTATCTTTAAAAAGTTATTAGATGTTAAAGACGTGCATGTTCCTCTTTCTTCTTCCACCCAAAGAAGAAGGTATTGAAAAGCTAGCCAAGCGCAAAGTCGGCTAGAGACTTGGAGAGAGGTGCCTAGCAATACTCATGTCACATGTGAATTCGGTTGCTAGTTGCACTTGTTCGATAATAATGGTTTCTTTTATGATATACTTAGTTGTTAGTTTGTGCCTATAATCGTTAATCATTCAGGTACATAGTTGAACTTATTTTCTCGAAACTCAATCTTTTTCATCCGTTTATCTGAGTGAAATGTGTAGTTTAAAATACATGTAAAAATGCTAGCGAAAATTAACTTAGAAAATCTGAGTAATTTATTTGTATATTCTACGCAGTTTGCATTATGGTTACAAAATTACGTCAACATCCTTTTGTCACAAGGTCGTTTCACAACTTTTAGCAACAAAACGACCTGCCTTTTAACGACTTTACCTAAAACTTAATTAGCAACACGGCTTGCGTTGCTAGAGGAAGAGCCGCGGTGAAAGGTTGAGCTGAAGCGGGAAGCAAGTGAGGCTCTGCTGCGGTGAGATCTGGGGTGCGGCCCAGGCTCGTTGGTGGCCTGCCGCTGTGACCCAGCGCTTAAGGAGAGCCGGGTCTTGTGCGGGGCGATGGTGGTGTCGAGCGAAGCGAGTTCGGGACCTTGCGAACTTTGCTCGAAATATTGGCCACTCTGCTGGAGTAGATTTGGGAGTGAGGTTGTCTGATTGCTGGGAGACGAATAACTTGGATAGTACAGATCCGCTTTGTTTACCCTTCGAGAGGACGGTGCATCGGAATTAATCCGCGTTTGCCTCAAGCTTAAATGTGGTCCACATTCCGATTGGAGGAATTGTAGGCTCAGCCAAAAGATAATAAGATGTCAGGGGAAAAATGGAAGTGATGCCAATAGAGGCGAGGTTAAGCCTCGGCGTCGTGGAGAGCGTGTGGCTGGTCGAGCAGGGAGCATTGGCCGCGATGAAGCCTGGAGCTCGGCGGCGGTGTCTGGCGGAGAACGAGCGAGCCTGGGGCCGGCAGGTTGCCCGGAGAACAGAAAAATCCCCAGTATAGGTCTCGTCGTTTAGATGGGAGAAGCTGAGTCTGAGATATAATGGCAAAAGGTGCAAACTGAATGCTGATAACCATCAATGGATAGAGGTAAGTCAGCTGTATTTATATCATGGTGTTGATTAACTTGTGTTAATTAGGCTAAGTATCTGACGCGCCGCGTTTGCCTCAAGCTTAAATGTGGTCCACATTCCGATTGGAGGAATTGTAGGCTCAGCCAAAAGATAATAAGATGTCAGGGGAAAAATGGAAGTGACGCCAATAGAGGCGAGGTTAAGCCTCGGCGTCGTGGAGAGCGTGTGGCTGGTCGAGCAGGGAGCATTGGCCGCGATGAAGCCTGGAGCTCGGCGGCGGTGTCTGGCGGAGAACGAGCGAGCCTGGGGCCGGCAGGTTGCCCGGAGAACAGAAAAATCCCCAGTATAGGTCTCGTCGTTTAGATGGGAGAAGCTGAGTCTGAGATATAATGGCAAAAGGTGCAAACTGAATGCTGATAACCATCAATGGATAGAGGTAAGTCAGCTGTATTTATATCATGGTGTTGATTAACTTGTGTTAATTAGGCTAAGTATCTGACGCGCTCCTCCCAAACCTTGTTAATAAAACATCATTTCTCGTAGCTTTGTAAAGTTACGGTTGAACCAAGGTCTTAAGCCCTGTTCACACCAAGGACGATAACTATAAAGATAACGATATTAGCGTCCACACCAGCAAACAATATTGTCTGTTTATTCTAAGCACGCTCGTCTGCCGCTTTAAATTCTCGAGTTCGTTACAGCAGGATGGATTCTGATTGGCTGTCAATTTTTTATCTTTCATCAGCTCGA
>NW_015505427.1:930361-943959 GCF_001515645.1 Sinocyclocheilus grahami | reverse complement strand
TGTGTTAATTAGGCTAAGTATCTGACGCGCTCCTCCCAAACCTTGTTAATAAAACATCATTTCTTGTAGCTTTGTAAAGTTACGGTTGAACAAAGGACGATAACTATAAAGATAACGATATTAGCGTCCACACCAGCAAACAATATTGTCTGTTTATTCTAAGCACGCTCGTCTGCCGCTTTAAATTCTCGAGTTCGTTACAGCAGGATGGATTCTGATTGGCTGTCAATTTTTTATCTTTCATCAGCTCGAGAAAAATCATTTTGAAAGTGATTCCAACGATATCGTTTCTCTTTGTCTTTATCATTATATTTGTGGTGTGGACTCTGCTATTCTTTAATATTGAGAATGATTTTTAGAACTATATCTTTATATCGTTATCTTTATAGTTATCGTCCTTGGTGTGAACGGGCCTGCACAATTAAATAAAATCTGTTATGGCTGTCGCAAATAAAATGAAAATTCATTGAAAAGTGTCTATTGCGGCATTAAATTTAGATCTTCTAATGTTGCATTATTATTTTTTTCATACACATTTTACAGTATTGAGCATTCTAACCAATCACACACAATTCCATTGAGCTTTTGAATGCATGACCAATCAGAGAAAGATTAGTCATCGCTGAAACACCGGAGTTTTGTTCAGTGCGTGCGCTCTGAATTCTGCGCTCTCGCGAAATCTCTCATTATAAACAACAAAGTAACTTACAGATGTACGAACGATGTAAGAAATTCATCCATCATAAAGTGTAGACAGCTTCATTATAATGAATATTATAATATAATAGTGTTAATATATAATATTATATCATTATTAATAATATAATTTTTTGAGTCGATGATAATGCTCTTTGATAAAGTAAATGTTATTTACTCATTTTCCCTATAATTTATTTGCTGTTTGAACAACAATGGAAATTAAAGCATTATAATTATTAAGAATAAAATGAAAATTCATTGAAAAGTGTCTATTGCGGCATTAAATTTAGATCTTCTAATGTTGCATTATTATTTTTTTCATACACATTTTACAGTATTGAGCATTCTAACCAATCACACACAATTCTATTGAGCTTTTGAATGCATGACCAATCAGAGAAAGATTAGTCATCGCTGAAACACCGGAGTTTTGTTCAGTGCGTGCGCTCTGAATTCTGCGCTCTCGCGAAATCTCTCATTATAAACAACAAAGTAACTTACAGATGTACGAACGATGTAAGAAATTCATCCATCATAAAGTGTAGACAGCTTCATTATAATGAATATTATAATATAATAGTGTTAATATATAATATTATATCATTATTAATAATATAATTTTTTGAGTCGATGATAATGCTCTTTGATAAAGTAAATGTTATTTACTCATTTTCCCTATAATTTATTTGCTGTTTGAACAACAATGGAAATTAAAGCATTATAATTATTAACTTACAGTGTTTTTCTTACATTGTGATCAAGTCAATTCAGTCATATTAATAAAAATATCTTATGGCATGAAACCCATATCTGGTACTTGACTAAAAAAGATGTACGTAGTTAATAGATCCGTCTATAGAAAAGATGATTTATGTCCATTTATTTCCAAATTAGGGTTTAAAAGAGTATCATGGGCACATTTTTTGATGGGGGTTGTGATGAAAGGCTAGAAACGTGCCTGCGGTCGCTGTAATATTATTTTGGTCAAAAATGGCGAATACCAAACATGCGAGGTGCCAAATCGTTTGGTGTCAATCATCGCAGTTCTGTTCCGTACACACACTAGACTGTAATTTAGAGGATTCACTCCTGTATTTAAATGCTGTCCTCACTCCTAGGGTGTACATAATTCTAACATGCTTTGTGAGAACTCTACTGATGGGTTTTAGGTTTTGTGATATTTATCATATGTTTCTAAATTACTCTGCTTCCTCTGGTCATCACATGGGAGATCAGGACGCGGGTTTATGGCTCTGATGGAGATCAGAAATTCTGTCTGGGTTCTTAAAGGACTCAGCAGAGGAGGAGGCGGTGATGTGAACCGGACTGAAGTGGAATTGAAACAGGGAATGAGGATTTGGTGCAGATGGTTGTTCTTTTGCCTCTACCGACACAAATCTCCCTGTCATGGCGTGTCAGTGTCATCTTTTGTGCGATGGTCTATAGATGCCTGGACACTTGGTCTTTCTTTTGATCCACCCACAGATAAATCGTACAGATTTTTACAGTCCTTGAGGCCTCTAAACAGACGATACTCTCCTGCTAGACATCTGTTAACACGTCTTTGTGTTTCGTTTTGTTTTCGGTTTTGCTCTAGCGCTTGATATTGTGAAAGAAAATGGTGACTCTTTGTATTTTCACAAAACGTCGAAGGTGAGAAACTAGAGAGGTATTTTTTAATTAATTTTAAACCCAACTTTCTAAAAAAAAAAAACACATTATTTTCATGTCAATGTGAAACCAAAATAGACTGTTAGCTTTCTGAATAGACATTCCTAATCTTATTGTAAATTATTTATCAGTACATCCATCAGATTGATCAGTTACTTCAAAGAAAATTAAGTTGGCCATCAAAATAGAGTAAGAGAAAAAAAAAACGTTCCTTTCCAGATAAGCTGTTTTTTTCTTTGCAAACTTCCTGTTTTAGTCAGAAATACATCACATTATGCATGTAAATCTGTGCATAACTCAAATCTAAACTGCTCTAATAAAAAATATGTGTCTCTCGTTTTCATTTTTCACTTTGTTCAGCAGACCATAAAGGCATAAGGTCTGCCACACAAAGACAACACAGGATGCTGCTTTTTAGTTTGGAGCAGATGGAATGTGAATTGCTGTGCTGTCAAGCATTCAGCAACACCGGTCATTATCCGAACTGATTTCAGGTGCAATGAACAGCGATGATCTACAGTATAAGTGAACAAACAACATCTAACTGGACATTTAGTTCCTCTGTCTACCTCACGTTTAGTCACAACATCTGATAATTGGGAGAGAAGGAACTGATTCTGGCTGCTTGGCTTCGCTACTCCAATTCATCAGTTAAAAGGATAATACGATTTTAGTTTGGGTAAAAATGTTATCTGTAGTCAACAAATCTAATTTCAGCATTGTACATTATAGATCTTTAGATCAAAAGGTTTTTAAGTTCATGAGAAACATCCAGTCAAGTGTGCCCAAACTTGCTGCAAAACTGTGACAAAAGTGCAAAAATTGTGTCAGTTCAATAGTCACACAGTTCGGAGTCTGTACAAGTTTTTAATGTTTTTCAAAGAGGTCTCTAATGGTCACAAAAATACAGTAAAAACAGTAATATTGTGTAATATTATTACAATGTAAAATATCTGTTTTCTATTGTAATATATTCTGAAATATAATTTATTCCTGTGATGCAAAGCTGAATTTTCAGCATAATCACGCCATGTTCATGGTCACTCGATCCTTCAGAAATCATTCTAATATGCTGATTTGCTGCTCAAGAAATTTAGTTTCTTTCGTTCTTTTTTGTAAAATGATTTTTTTCAGGATTCTTAAATATAATTTTTTTTAAAAGAACACCATTTAAAATATACATTTTTATAACATTATAAATTTACTGTCATTTTTGATCAATTTAATGCATCCTTGCTGAATACAAGTATGAATTTGTTTAAAAAATTTTTTTTTTTACTGATGGCACACTTATGAATGCTAGTATGCACTTCTGTTCTCTGTCTTTGTTGTAACCAGTAATTTGCACACATTAGCTGAGATGGCATTAAAAGAAATGCTGTCAAGTGCCCTCTCCATGTGAAAGTACAGTAAAGTGTTTCCGTGTTGCCGTGCAGCTCCTGGTTAGTCAACATTTGTCCTAATGGCTTGTTCAGTCAAAGTGAACATGCATGCGACACCCTGACACCGCAGTAATCTGCTACATGTGACCTGTGCTCAGCACATACTGTGTGATAGCCAACAGCACACAGAGAAATTGTTGCCATATTATACTATTTTGTTATATTTGTTCTTTTTCAGTAATGTAAAAACACAAGATATGTACAGCTTTCAGAGAAAATGTGAATGGGTGCTCGGCCGTGCAAAACTCACAATCACAAGGGTGTTATATATGGTTGTCAGGGTGTCTAAACCAAAACCATTACATTTAGGTGTATTTTCCCTTTAAAACAAGGACAAGGATCATGTATAACAGAAGACTTCTTGCCATAAGTGATTCTGAGTGTCACAGCTGGGTGTAAATCTCCATGTCAGTCCACCAGGAGAACAAGGGCTCTTTCATCAATTAGAACGGAGCCCTGTCATTCAGCGAGCCCTATGATTGGACGAGCTGTCACAGAGACAAATGGCTGTTTGGAGGAGGGGTCACTGTGGAAAAAGAATGATTGTTGGAAGTTTTGATCAAGAATGAGTGATCAGAGACTTTATCTGCACAGCTGCACTGTGATTGGATGAGCCCATCCGCCGAGTAACATGAGCAAAAGAAATTAAAAGGAAAGAAGATTAGAAAGCCTACCTGAGAGACTGTGCACTGGAAAAAAAAATGGTGTAGATACAAAAATTTTATTTTCTTCTGAAATATACTCCATTAATCTTTATTTCCAATTCTGAAAAAAAAAATCATTTTTCAGCAGTGTATTTCACCCAAAATTAAAATAGTCATCATTAACTTAATTTTTTTAAGAATATCCAGAAATATTAAGAATGCATATTAAGCTGTAACACAAAATGTATATTATCAGTGTTGGGGAAAGTTACTTTTAAAAGTAATGCATTACAATATTGCGTTACTCCATAAAAAAGTAACGAATTACATTACTTAGTTACTTTTTATGGAAAGTAATGTGTTACGTTACTTTTGCGTTACTTTTTAAATCTGGACTGGGCTTGCTTGTTTGTTTTTAAAATAAGAAAGTTATATTTTTGGCAAATATAAAAGCATTTTCATGCCAAAAGTGAAATGAATAAGCCTCAGGCTGAAGGGAAAGTACATTTACGTCCGTACAGTAGAATGCAGAAGAAAACATTTCTACACTTCAGCAATAAACAAAGACACACAAATGTTTGTCTAGAGTAATTTGTGCTTATTAGTACGGTTGAACTGGATCATCGAAGGTCAGAAGCAAAGACATTGGTTAATAGAATGGGATTAAATACATAAAGCATATTTGTGTTGTTTAACATTTAATTATGGCAAGTTTGCATCATATTCTGAGTTGCATTCTTTTTATTCATTTTGAGGAATACTGAATCTGTTTTTTTGTTTTTGTGAGTGAGATGAATTAATGCATATTCATATTTATTTTAGAACTAGAGTAACATCTTCTGATTTCTCTCAACATGGGGACAGGAGAGCTTTCAATCAATAAATTGAAAAAAAAGGTAACTTGCATTACTTATTTGAAAAAGTAACAGATATTCTTTTGTAAATTAAAAAGTAACGAGTTACTTTACTAGTTACATGAAAAAAGTAATCTGATTACGTAACTCGCGTTACTTGTAATGCATTACCCCCAACACTGAATATTATAACATGAAAAAATGACACAATCTTATAAAACGTCAATTACAATTGTGTATTTTGGTGTAAATGGTAAAATTGAAAATTTCCACTCAGAAACGGCTAGTTAATTAGTAACATAAACTAGTAAACTTGACATTTTTAAAGTAGAAAGATTGAAATAGTATTTTCTTTTGTAAAACATACTCCAATAATCTTTGTTTTGTTTACAACTTTGAAAAATCCTTTTTAGGATGGACAGGCCTATATGGAAGCAGTAAGTTCTGGCTACTATCTTTCCATGAAATTCTGTTATTTACGTTGACATTTGTGAATGGGATGCATGCACTAGGTCATGATGGCGAACTTCAAAAACAAGCCCCAGCACGTGCCAGATGAAGCTGGGGACCCAGTCAGCTTCAAACCTGATTCATAACTACTTTAGCTATCAGAGAAACTCAGTTTGTTTCCATGTGGCGGGGTTGAAGATATTGTAATTCAGTGTTGTTGCCGGGGGAATAGTTATTTTTGCCTGTGACTCAATTTGCTCTAGAAACATGACTAATGAGATTGAGGAAAACAAACTTGGTCACAGAGTGGCTTTGGTGCAGAGCTTACTGTCCTGAAAAGCTTCAAGTCCCTTTGCTTTATTTTCAGATTTTGATATTTCCTGATTGGCATTGGTTTCGGGTATTTTTAAAACTAAAAAGCTTTTCTACACTCTTCTTGTTCTTCAGTGGTTCTTTTGATCATCTTTGTTTCAGCAAAGAACTATTCTTGATTTGGCTATATGGTTTTATGAAGAACCAAGAACCATTACACTGGTTCTTTACATCAGTGTATTGACCATTGGGTTCTTTAGCTTGTCTTTAACTTGTTCTTCACATAAAAAAAGGTTCTTTTTTTCTTCTTTTATAAATCCAAAATGGAATCGCTACAGAAACAACCTTTTAGAACCTTTGTTTTTTAAGAAATCATTTATGATGTGGAACCGAATGTCATTGCTTGACGTTTCATGTCAAATACCCAAAAGTAAACTGACAACCAGAGTAAAAGGTGTGAAAAACCACATTCTTAGATATTCAATAACCAATGACGCTTATGACACATTGAGACAGAAACCGAGTTCAACGTCAGCAGACAGACAGGTGCGTGCAAAGAAGCGTCACAAAATAGTCAAATCATAAAGTCAAAAAAATGAAAACACAGGGGTGTCAGAACAGATGAAAGATGCTCACAGCAGGGGAGTGGAAGCAGAAAATAGAAAACAGTGACAGTAGGCAACCTGTCACTACTGAGAATCTTCACACACACACACACACACACACACACACACACAGACAGACAGGGGGCTTCATAATGGTTTTAATACTCTCCTAATCATATTTTCTATCCTCTAACCTTAAACAAAGAAACCTTTTTTGGCATTTCAGAAAGTATGCTTTTAAGCCGTTTGGTTTATGAGGCCACTGTAATACTAAAGTCATTTATACAACTGTGTCCTCATAAACCATACAGTATATACAACAACCACACAATTACTGCATGTAGCATTTAATAAAACAATATCACAAGGCCCTCATATGATCCGAATACAGTTTAGTTGCTGTTTTTAAATACAACATTTGACAGATATTAATAAGCATTAAAATCACTCCTCCGTTTATATATTACTACTACAGTATCAATAGTTTTAGGTGTAACCCGAGGTGTTGTAAATCTTGGTTACATATTCCTGTACTCTCAGAAAAGTGGTACAAAGTTGTCACTTGGGTGGTACAAAAAAGGTACAAAAGCTAAAAGGTAAATTTTTGTACCTCCTAAAAGGTACATATTAGCATATTAGTACATATGTAAAAGTACATATTAGCGCTTTAAAAGTACACATTAGTACCCTTTTTTTTTTTTTTAAGTACCGGCCCAGTGACGGCACAAACACATGAAAATACTCTTGGTTACATCTGCACAGTTCAAATGTACACCCTGAGAAAAAATACAATCATAAAGAACATAAAAATAGACTTATTTTATAAAAAGTGCAAAGGCCATATCAATAGAACATTCCCTCATAAATAATAAAATAGCATTATTACATGATCCCCCACAATTCAAAAGACATGACACAACACATCGGCTGCAAAATTAAAAATAGAGAAGGGACGACAGAATAACAGCGGATCAGCACAATCATTTATGCTGCATATCTTCTTTTCAAGCACGCTAACAATAACTGGTCCAGACGTTTCTTCTGTTTAAGACAGAGGACTACAGAGTGCTGCAGAGATGACGTTTTTGAAGGCCAAAACCTGCAAGTTACTTGTATTTTAGCTCTTCCAGTTCCATCGTCCTGAAGTCAATGGGTTTTTGGTTAAATGCCTGAAATAAGGTCTGTGGTGAACACTAGCTCAAGATATTTTCATGTTTTATTCCACAACATAAAATACATCAGTAAAGCTTTTACTAGTCTTGAAAAAGGCAGTTGTCAACAAGTGTTTAAATGGGGCTACAGAGGTTGTCGGGACATCTTCACACCGAACAGATAAACTCGTCTACTCATTGCTGGCTTTCACAGCCTCATTGTGTTTATAATTGCACTCTTACAAACTACACTCTCAGAAAAATAGGTATAAAAGCTGTCACTGGGGCAGTACCTTTTCAAAAGGTACACTTTTGTATTTTTTAGGTACTAATATTTAGGTACTAATATGTACCTTTAAGGTTCCAATATGGACTCTTTAGGTACAAAGGTGTGCCTTTTGAAAAGGTACTGCCCCAGTGACAACTTTTGTACCTATTTTTTTTTTCTGAGAGTCTATTCTAACTCAAACTTTAGGGGAAAATGCTTTTAAATAAATACTGAAAGAGTTGTGGGTAACATTAAATTAATTTTTAGCCTACGTTTATTTTTTCTACTTCTGGCGATTGTATTTAGGCTTCAAAATTCAAAGCTGTGTTTAATTGTGAAGATTATCATGATGAACAAAGCGTGTAAGAATCATGAGCTTCTGTTAATCACAGTGCTTATTTTCAGCAATAATCTAAAAGCCAATGGAAAAATCTTATTCGAGGGAACCAGTGTTATACTAACTTCTGGTTGGCCTACAAAAATACTTCAACACACTATTTAATAACAACAAAGTGCATTGCTTAAGATTGGGAAAATCAGAAATTTTGTTCCACTTATGTTCCATCTCTGACTGAATAGCTGAATACTGTTTTATGTCCAATAAGCATTGGCTTTACTGATGGGGCAGCAGCAAGGTGAATCCTGTTCGACTCTTCTTGAAGTCTGCAGCGGTCTGGCCGGGTTTGGTCTCGACGGTGATACTCTTAGGTTTCCCGCTCATGTGTACCTGGAACACTGTAGAGCACACTTTGACCGGCAGTGGAGTGTTCTTCACTCTGGAATAAACACATGACATAATTACTCCAGATCCTAGCCGACGCTGAATGCATCCCATAAATAGCTTGTGACAGCTCTCTCAGCTCCCTGCGGCCTATAAAAAGCAGTCAAAGCTTTGCATTCAATTGTGTTTTTTGCCGTTTTGTAGTGGTTCATGATGAGAATGCAATGAAGGAGACACATGTCCTCCTGACACACAGCTGCAGAGACACGGTGACTCAGCCCTGCCACATGAAACAATAAACCAACCCATCACTCCATGCCTTAATAAATGGCTTCTGTCTAATCAGTAGTACTTGTTGAGACTATTGCTCATATCAAGGATTAAACTTCATGTGCACTACTGTTCAAAATTTAGGTAGGATTTTTTTCTTGTGCTCACCAAAGCTGCAAAAATTCAGTAAAAACAGTAATAATTTTAAATATTGCTAAAATTTGAAATTACTGTCTACTGTTTGAATATATTTTTTAAAACGTAGAAAAGCTTGAGGTTGTTAATTTTTTTTGTAGTTTTTGAAAGACATCTCGTATGCTTACCAAAGCTGCATTCATTTGATCAAAAGTACAATAAAACAATAATATTGTGAAATATTATTACAATTTGAAATAACTGTTTTCTGTTTGAATATATTTTAAAATGAAATTCACTCCTGTGATCAAAGCTGGATTTTCAGCATGCTGCTCAACAAACATGAAAACTATCAATTAAGAAAACAATTTTGCTGTTTCATACTTTTGTGAAAACTGCGATACAAATTTTTTTTCAAGATTTTGTGATTAACAGGAAATTCAAAAGAACAGCAGTTTTTTTTAAAACTGAAATCTTTATAACATTTTAAATGTCTTTACAGCTGTTACGCTTGATCACTTTAATGAATCCTTCTTGAATTAAAGTACTAATTGTTTAAAAAAAATTGGACCAGTAGTGTACCATAATCATGATGATATTTGAACATTTTCTTATATTTTTGCAACATAAATGTTTCATTTTATTTCAAAAGATCTCTGGGTTGCATCATTAACTATAGTAAAACTGGATGGTCTTTTGCCCTCTGTCAAGTTTTCTCTTTCCATCCCACCCCAAACCATGCAGAGAAGCACTCATGCTTTCCTCATAAGCCCTCCAACAGGTGGATGGCCGCGGGTCACGCAACTCCTCAGTTCTCCTGTTCCCTTTCCACTCAGCTGTTCCCATCAGGGCTCCTAGCCACCAACCCTGACCTTCTTCTGATTCACCAACTTACCAGAAGAAGGCCAGAGAAACCCGACACTGGAGGACATTAACCGCTCCCGATTTAAGGTTAAAGAAACAGTTTACCCCGAAAAAAATCTGCCATGAACTCTTTGCATTCATAAACTGCACAAAGAGTTTCCAAAAATGCAACTTTTGTGTTGCAAAAAACAACATACGGGGTTGGAACATGACATGAGGTTGAGTAAATGATGACAGAATTGACATCTTAAGGAACTATTCCTGAGCGATTCGGTAGATCAGTGGCACAGTGGTTTTCGCAGCTCCTCTAAGAACTTCTGGAGGCGTGCGATTCCTCAATGGTGCAGGCTTGCGGTGGAGTTGACCTGCTTTTCCAGGGACATGGCGCCCCAAACAGTGAGAACAGGCTACAGTCGACTGCATTATTTATTGCTATGGAAACCATACGACAGAACTGGGACGCAGCAGCAACTTCGTACGGTTCTTGCGTGCCCTGGAGAACGAATCTTCTTTCATCCATTCAGCGTTTGCACTGCAGCTATAATCACATGTGAGTGCACATCTCCATGTCCGTTACAGTGAATCACTGACGACTCTGTTTTGGGCCGTTCCTGGAAAACACACTTCATTACATATTCCAGATCTGCTATTCCTGCAAGCCCGTCCCTAAGAGTTGAAACTGACTCAAGAAAACACACGCAAACGCGGCAGGCTGCGTCCCCGGGGCCCGACTGTCACTGCGCATACTTTTTGTTTACCATCACACCCTGAGTTTGGGCCCCTGTGGGTTGCGTGTGTTTGTTTGCGGTCTCCTCCTAATGGCCTGTTGAGTACATCACCAACAAAAGAGGCGAGAGCACTTCTTCTAACAGTGTCCCCTTGAAGATACCATGCTAAATGTTGCATTACTTTATTAAAAATCTTTTTGTCTTTATGATGATGAAATTATTGCGCACAATTAGCAGCATTATATGAGATATATACATGAGTCTCATTTTGGTTCTCATACACAATAAAAAATATATTTTTTAAAGTCATAAATAGATTACTGAAGTACATCTTACAAGAAAATACTATTTGAATTCCACACTTAATTCAAATTGTTTTGTGAAATCCGCTAGCAATTTCTAAGTGAAAATTGTTTCAAAATAAATCCTTTTTTTAAAGTGCATTTTTGTTTTTCGATGACTTGATGTGAGAAATATTTAATACATATGGTGCAAGAATGGAGTTTTGAAGAAAAAGGCACACTAGATTAAAAATTCTGACGCTAATTTTCGTGTGTCCGTTTAGTCCACGAGACCGTAGGGTGTCCTATTCGTCATTTCGTCAAAGCGCCCCCTTTGTGGCCGTTATGCACCCTCACTGGGGTAAGCTCCGCAGCAGACTTCTACCCGACAGTCAATGCGGCATTACATCACGAAAGTGCAGACTCCGAGGAAGGCCGCGAGTGTTTAGGGTGCCATTTGGGACAGGGCCAATATTCTGTTCTATGAATGTGCGCTCCGCTCATGCTCACTGGAATAGCTAAGTCTGCTCAAATAACACACCAACAGGAAATTTCTATGTAGTATACTTGTTCCTGTTGTAACATGGCAATGCTGGTAAAAATGACGCTACCCTCTCGTTCACTGATCTGCTCCCCGCTATGCTCTCCTCACATGCTCTGATAATAGCTTTGTAGAACTAAAAAAAAGTTATAGCTGATTCTGTTGCATTGAACAGAATAAAAATAATATATTGTTATTTAATATTAATATATTTTCTGTCCAATTTTATTGTGTTACTTTCAGTAAAACTGGTTCTTTTATTGGCTTGTGTTTTTTTAAATTCAGTATCATTCAAATAATTGATTTAAATTAAAAAGTCTTACAAAATTGCTTTATATTATTTAATAAAACAATAAATAATTATTACAAAGGATTTTCCGTTTCGGTTTTCGGCCAAGTGCATCCAGAATTTTCAATTTCGGCCCAGAATTTTAATTTCGTTGCATCCCTACTTCTATCACATATGATAAAAAGGGGCATAATAGGTGGAAATCGTGATGCTTTTTAGAATTCTTTAATAAATAGAAAGCTCTAAAGAACAATTACTTGAAATTAGATTTTTTTCTAGTATTAACTGTCAGTTTCTATCAGTTTAACGCATCTGTGTTGAATAAGTATTAATTTCTTTCAAAAAACAGTAGTATACACTATGTTAATAGATTGACACAAAATGTATATATGTATTTTTAGTAATCTATCCCAGTCAAATACAACCTGAAATCTACAGTACAGTGTATACAATTTATGTAATCATGAAACTTGCATAGTTCGTGTCAACTGCATACAATTCTACTTACAATGCCAAAGTTGAGTGCAATAACCTGCTCTGTAAGCATAATTATTTTAAGGAGAGAATACCAAACAGTCACATAAACAGGCTTGTGTTTTTGTTGTTGTTTTTTTTTGCTGTAATTCAGCTCTTTATGAACAAACTAAAAGCCTTCAGGGCCCTAAAACAAATCACAGCAGTCCTAAGACTCCAGGAGGGACCATTAAGAGTCCATTTAAAACACACTCAGCCACACACACACACTCCTCCTCCTCCACTACTCCCCATCATCTCTCCTGCAATCCTAATTAGCACTTCCTCAGCTGCTTGGCAACTATCGTCGGGGCAACATCAGCATCTGCGTCCCACAGAGGTGAGGAGGAACGGGCTGCTTCACTGAGTGCGAGTTGGGGGAAATCAGAATAAACTGCTGGGCCAAAACACATGCTGATCCTCCATGTGATGTGACAAATGTCAACTTCACCATCACCAAAAAGAATGAAAAAATAGAAAATTCTGTCATCATTTGACTTTGCGTGTAACAGACTCAATGTAAGTCACAATTCAGTGAGAACTGCACACACAAATATGAACACTTTTGAATATTCATACTTGTTGCATCATGAGACATTCTTTCGGTGTTACTGACATCAAACCTGGTGGAAAACATGTTGAGAATTTTAATATGTGTAAATGAGAACGGAATTGGAGAGTTCCAGCAGAGAGGAAGCTTTCCAGTGCAGAAGTGCTTAAATTTCAGTCTGTTCCTCATATAAAATGTATCATATGGCTTATATACAGTAATGCACAAGTCACATGGACTTCTATTTCCACCACAGAATAAAAATAAATAAAAGTAATTTCGACTTTTTATCTCACAATTCAGAATTTTTTCTTCACAATTCTGTCAATTCTTACAATTTAGAGTCTATATCTCGTAATTCTGTTTTTTTTTCTGCCATTGAATAAAAAAAAGGTAATTGCAACTTTTTTCGCATAATTCTGAGTTTATATCTCAATTCTGAGTTTATATCTCACAATTCTGAGTTTGTATCTCAATTCTGAGTTTGTATCTCAATTCTGAGTTTATTTCTCAATTCTGAGTTTATTTCTCAATTCTGAGTTTGTATATCAATTCTGAGTTTATATCTCACAATTCTGAGTTTGTATCTCAATTCTGAGTTTATATCTCA
>NW_015505427.1:924197-928446 GCF_001515645.1 Sinocyclocheilus grahami | reverse complement strand
TCTCAATTCTGAGTTTGTATCTCAATTCTGAATTTATTTCTCAATTCTGAGTTTATTTCTCAATTCTGAGTTTGTATCTCAATTCTGAATTTATTTCTCAATTCTGAGTTTGTATCTCAATTCTGAGTTTGTATCTCAATTCTGAATTTATTTCTCAATTCTGAGTTTGTATCTCAATTCTGAGTTTGTATATCAATTCTGAGTTTATTTCTCAATTCTGAGTTTATATCTCAATTCTGAGTTTATATCTCATAATTCTGTTTTTGTTTCCACCACAGAATAAAAATCAAAAAGGTAATTATGACTTTTTATCTCACAGCTTTGAGTTTAGAAAAATGTCTGAATTGTGAGATAAAAAGTCATAATTACCTTTATTATTATTATCATTATTATGTAGCAGAAATGGGTTTCCATAGACTTCTCTTATGGTACTTTTTTAAAGTTTAACAACTCCTGGTCAAAGTATGCATCATTGTACAGAAAAAAAGCAGCATTCAAGTCACAGAACATCAAGAGGGAGAGTTAATAATGACCATTTTCAGTTTTTCCCCACTTTATTCCATTCAAGCCATTGCTGCCCTACAGCATCTCTCATCAGCATTATGTGAAATGCTTTGTTATTATGTGGAACTATAGTCATACACTAATGAAATCTATTGACTAAACTTCAGGATAGATTTTATTCTGGAATGATTGAATACATCTTAGTGGCTGAGGGACTTGATGAAGGCAGTAACACCTTGTGTAACAGTTATATAATCATATATTTCATCACATAGATTACATCTAGCCTGGTTAATCCTCAGTGACACTAATTGTTCATCTTGGGAAGGTAGTACGAGATAAGCTGCTCATCAGCTGAGTCTGAGAAGATAGTTCCCTTATTGATACACAGCATCACACCAGTGCGGGATTATGCAACAGGCTCTTCCTTCCTATGGGATGACAACACAACACACACACACACACACACATACACACACAAAGGTAATTTTGACTTTTTATCTCACAGCTTTGAGTTTAGAAAAATGTCTGAATTGTGAGATAAAAAGTCATAATTACCTTTATTATTATTATCATTATTATGTAGCAGAAATGGGTTTCCATAGACTTCTCTTATGGTACTTTTTTAAAGTTTAACAACTCCTGGTCAAAGTATGCATCATTGTACAGAAAAAAAGCAGCATTCAAGTCACAGAACATAAAGAGGGAGAGTTAATAATGACCATTTTCAGTTTTTCCCCACTTTATTCCATTCAAGCCATTGCTGCCCTACAGCATCTCTCATCAGCATTATGTGAAATGCTTTGTTATTATGTGGAACTATAGTCCTACACTAATGAAATCTATTGACTAAACTTCAGGATAGATTTTATTCTGGAATGATTGAATACATCTTAGTGGCTGAGGGACTTGATGAAGGCAGTAACACCTTGTGTAACAGTTATATAATCATATATTTCATCACATAGATTACATCTAGCCTGGTTAATCCTCAGTGACACTAATTGTTCATCTTGGGAAGGTAGTACGAGATAAGCTGCTCATCAGCTGAGTCTGAGAAGATAGTTCCCTTATTGATACACAGCATCACACCAGTGCGGGATTATGCAACAGGCTCTTCCTTCCTATGGGATGACAACACAACACACACACACACACACAAGGGTAATTTTGACTTTTTATCTCACAGCTTTGAGTTTAGAAAAATGTCTGAATTGTGAGATAAAAAGTCATAATTACCTTTATTATTATTATCATTATTATGTAGCAGAAATGGGTTTCCATAGACTTCTCTTATGGTACTTTTTTAAAGTTTAACAACTCCTGGTCAAAGTATGCATCATTGTACAGAAAAAAAGCAGCATTCAAGTCACAGAACATCAAGAGGAAGAGTTAATAATGACCATTTTCAGTTTTTCCCCACTAAATTCCATTCAAGCCATTGCTGCCCTACAGCGTCTCTCATCAGCATTATGTGCAATGCTTTGTGGAACTATAGTCATACACTAATGAAATCTATTGACTAACTTTCAGGATAGATTTTATTCTGGAATGATTGAATACATCTTAGTGGCTGAGGGACTTGATGAAGGCAGTAACACCTTGTGTAACAGTTATATAATCATATATTTCATCACATAGATTACATCTAGCCTGGTTAATCCTCAGTGACACTAATTGTTCATCTTGGGAAGGTAGTACGAGATAAGTACACACACAAAGGTAATTTTGACTTTTTATCTCACAGCTTTGAGTTTAGAAAAATGTCTGAATTGTGAGATAAAAAGTCATAATTACCTTTATTATTATTATTATTACTAGCTTCCATAGACTTCTCTTATGGTACTTTTTTAAAGTTTAACAACTCCTGGTCAAAGTATGCATCATTGTACAGAAAAAAGCAGCATTCAAGTCACAGAACATCAAGAGGAAGAGTTAATAATGACCATTTTCAGTTTTTCCCCACTAAATTCCATTCAAGCCATTGCTGCCCTACAGCGTCTCTCATCAGCATTATGTGCAATGCTTTGTGGAACTATAGTCATACACTAATGAAATCTATTGACTAACTTTCAGGATAGATTTTATTCTGGAATGATTGAATACATCTTAGTGGCTGAGGGACTTGATGAAGGCAGTAACACCTTGTGTAATGGTTATATAATAATATATTTCTTCACATAGATTACATCTAGCCTGGTTAATCCTCAGTGACACTAATTGTTCATCTTGGGAAGGTAGTACGAGATAAGCTGCTCATCAGCTGAGCCTGAGAAGATAGTTCCCTTATTGATACACAGCATAACACCAGTGCGGGATTACGCAACAGGCTCTTCCTTCCTATGGGATGACAACACAACACACACACACACACACACACACACACACACACAACAGGAATGATGTCACACATGGCAACAATAGAGCTGATTATTCTGGTCATAATGTCTGCAGATGACACAAGCACAAACAAACTCGGTTAACCCAGAGTGACACATACACACACGTACATAAACAGTGCTGCTTAACATACACAAGCACACCAACAGATACAATGATTGGTGCTAGAGGACAGTTCACGTAGCAAAATCTACACTATCATTCAAAAGTTTAGGGGCAGTAAGAGTTTTTTTTTTCATTTTAATTCATACTTTTGAGCAACGATGCAAAATTGATCTGAAGTGAGAGTAAAGACATTTATAGTGCTGTTCTTTTAAACTTTATATTCAGTAAAAAATACTGAGAATGAAAATGTGTCAGGCTTTCATCAAAAATATGAAGCAGCACAACTGTTGTCAACACTGATAATAATCAGGAATGTTTTTTTGAGCAACAAATCAACATATTAGAATGTTGAATATTAGATTTCTGAAGGATCATGTGACACTAAAGACTGGAGTAATGACGCTGAAAATTCAGCTTTACACCACAAGAATAAATTATATTTTAAAACATATTTAAATATAAAACAGTTTAGCTTGGTGAGCATAAGAGACTTCTTTCAAAAGCATTATCATTATTATTATTTTCAAAAAACATTTGATTGGTAGGTTTCCATTTAAAGGTGAAGTGTGTCATTTAATTTCAAAATTGCAAAAATAATGATTTTTTAAATTATTTTAATGATAATGATTTTTTTAAATGGTTTAGTTTACAAACAGAAGTATTGGGGAAGTTTTAACAAAGCAAAAAAAGACACACGTCACCTTCAAGTTCATTTTAATATTTGTAATATTTCATTCATTTTATTTAGAAAAGCCCTAAATACCAATTTAATTAATTCTACTACATTAATTTGTTTTAAAATAACTTTTTTTCTTATAAAAATGTGTGTCCATAAATCTTGCGTCAACTCTGTTACGTACCATATTTTGCCTTTAAATTGGTGGAATTATCTCCCACAACTATGTAAGATACAGGAAATAATGACACTTTCCCTCACTGTTAAGATCTGAAGCACTGAAAAGTCTATGTGCTCTCTCTGACAAAATATTTTAATCTAAACAGTTCTTATATCAAGAGTTATTTTGAAGAACATCAATCCTGTTACCATAATATCAAAAGGAAAACAAAATGTATTACTGATCACAAATCAAGTTTTTTAAAAGTATTTTAATCATGATTTCATTAGATTTTCTCTTAGCATTTATGCTAGCAAGTGCAGTTTTTGGCAAAAATAAAATAAAATGTTCAATTCTGTTACTGTCAAACTCTGTTACCAAGGTAGAGTAACAATGCTGACAAT
>NW_015505427.1:870773-924117 GCF_001515645.1 Sinocyclocheilus grahami | reverse complement strand
CATTATTGATTTATTTTTGCACCCTTATAATATTTCAACATATTTCAACATTTTTACTGGATATTGTATATAATACATTTTCAGATTAAAAATATTTGCTCCAAGTGGACAATTCTCTGATTCTCTGAATATTTATTTATTTATTTTAAAGGGGTCCTATTATGCTTTTTCACTTTTTTAATTTTAGTCAGTGTGTATGTTTGGGCATAAAAAAGATCTAGAAAGTTACAAATCTCAAAGTCCACTCCAAAGGGAGATATTTCTTAAAAAAAAAAAATCAATTTTCAAGAACTACAACGAATGGCTCGTTTGGACTACAGCGTTTGTTTTCCCAACGGCACCGTCGGTGTGCCTACACTCATAGAAAATAATGTATTTGAATTTTAAAGAAAGAAAGAATTTTAAAGATGTGACGCGACGCTGCGCTTCTCGTCCGGTGCGCGAACGTCTTTGTTCGGGCTTCCGAAAGCGGATGATATCAGGAAACATTGGTTGCCATTTATTTTTTAACTCTGTCCCTGAGCATTATAACCCCAATTTGCTATTGTGTGCTGCGCATTTTACTGAGGACAGCTTCCACAACATGAGGGAGTACAGTGCCGGATTCGCCAAAAAGCTTTTGTTGAAAGACGGAGCAAGGGGCGTGGTAGTACTGAAACACCGTCTAAGCTGTTCTCCAATCACAACGCACTGGGACAGCTAACCAATCACAACACATTTTGTTTTTCGGAAGGCGGACCTTCATCAAAGTTAGATTTCTGAAGGATCATGTGACACTAAAGACTGGAGTAATGACGCTGAAAATTCAGCTTTACACCACAAGAATAAATTATATTTTAAAACATATTTAAATATAAAACAGTTTAGCTTGGTGAGCATAAGAGACTTCTTTCAAAAGCATTATCATTATTATTATTTTCAAAAAACATTTGATTGGTAGGTTTCCATTTAAAGGTGAAGTGTGTCATTTAATTTCAAAATTGCAAAAATAATGATTTTTTAAATTATTTTAATGATAATGATTTTTTTAAATGGTTTAGTTTACAAACAGAAGTATTGGGGAAGTTTTAACAAAGCAAAAAAAGACACACGTCACCTTCAAGTTCATTTTAATATTTGTAATATTTCATTCATTTTATTTAGAAAAGCCCTAAATACCAATTTAATTAATTCTACTACATTAATTTGTTTTAAAATAACTTTTTTTCTTATAAAAATGTGTGTCCATAAATCTTGCGTCAACTCTGTTACGTACCATATTTTGCCTTTAAATTGGTGGAATTATCTCCCACAACTATGTAAGATACAGGAAATAATGACACTTTCCCTCACTGTTAAGATCTGAAGCACTGAAAAGTCTATGTGCTCTCTCTGACAAAATATTTTAATCTAAACAGTTCTTATATCAAGAGTTATTTTGAAGAACATCAATCCTGTTACCATAATATCAAAAGGAAAACAAAATGTATTACTGATCACAAATCAAGTTTTTTAAAAGTATTTTAATCATGATTTCATTAGATTTTCTCTTAGCATTTATGCTAGCAAGTGCAGTTTTTGGCAAAAATAAAATAAAATGTTCAATTCTGTTACTGTCAAACTCTGTTACCAAGGTAGAGTAACAATGCTGACAATAGTGTAGCAGAATTGACAGTCCACTGGATAATTCTGTCAATTCTGTTACTTTACAATTCTGTTATTTAAAGGGTCAACTCTGTTTATGAACTATTTTCACAAAAAAATATACAATTGTTTAAAATCTCATAAACATTATTGAGATATGATGCACCCTTATAATATTTCAACATTTCACTTTTTTTACTGGATATTGTATATAATACATTTTCAGATTAAAAATATTTGCTCCAAGTGGACAATTCTCTGAAGACATAGGTATTTATTTATTTATTTTAAAGGGGTCCTATTATGCTTTTTCACTTTTTTAATTTTAGTCAGTGTGTATGTTTGGGCATAAAAAAGATCTAGAAAGTTACAAATCTCAAAGTCCACTCCAAAGGGAGATATTTCTTAAAAAAAAAAAATCAATTTTCAAGAACTACAACGAATGGCTCGTTTGGACTACAGCGTTTGTTTTCCCAACGGCACCGTCGGTGTGCCTACACTCATAGAAAATAATGTATTTGAATTTTAAAGAAAGAAATAATTTTAAAGATGTGACGCGACGCTGCGCTTCTCGTCCGGTGCGCGAACGTCTTTGTTCGGGCTTCCGAAAGCGGATGATATCAGGAAACATTGGTTGCCATTTATTTTTTAACTCTGTCCCTGAGCATTATAACCCCAATTTGCTATTGTGTGCTGCGCATTTTACTGAGGACAGCTTCCACAACATGAGGGAGTACAGTGCCGGATTCGCCAAAAAGCTTTTGTTGAAAGACGGAGCAAGGGGCGTGGTAGTACTGAAACACCGTCTAAGCTGTTCTCCAATCACAACGCACTGGGACAGCTAACCAATCACAACACATTTTGTTTTTCGGAAGGCGGACCTTCATCAAAGTCGGAACTAATCCAGCCGTTTGTGCCAGGATGGGGAGAAAGGTATTTTAACAATGTAAATTATGTGAAAAGAAATTTGTTTTTCGAACCACCAAGCATGAGACCATGTTCTAAAATCAAGACTTTGTAAAAGAGCATAATAGGACCCCTTAAAGGTATGCATAGGTGAAATATTATCTCAGTTCCAAATGGTGGAATGTAAGGACTGTTTGTCTAATGATACAAGAAGGATTTTTCCTGTTATGATTTATTGTTATTTCTACACATTTAGCAGTTTGGCAAGCACTGAATTATTAAAATTTAATATGTTTTCAATAAGATACTGGAAAGAATTTCTGTTAATGAACAGTTTTTTTCTTAACTTTATGAAATGCCAAATGTATCTCCAATTATAGAATCACCCATGTATATTCACTGAACAAAATTATAAACACAACACTTTTGTTTTTGCCCCCATTTCTCATGAGCTGAACTCAAAGATCTAGGACTTTTTCTAAGCACACAAAAGGTCATCAATCTGTCTAAATCTGTGTTAGTGAGCACTGCTCCTTTGCCGAGATCATCCATCCACCTCACAGGTGTGGCATATTGTAATGGGGGCTGACGAGACATGAGACGTGTGGATCCATCTGCAAGCTTTTATTAGAGAGACGTGGTAAACAGTGTTATTTGCAAAATCTACGTATAGACTTGCATTTCAGCAATTTTGTGTGTCACATTTACCTTCCTTAAATTGAATTACTGTATGTACTGTATATAAGCAACATGGTGTTGTATATAAGCAATATCCACTCTGATTTCTTAATATTTGTATTAAACCCAGCCACTGAAAAACGATCAGTAAGATGAAGATATATTAACAACATGTATGATGCTCCTCTAGCAGAGACTATACTAGTTAAGTTCAGGCTGGCACGGTCTTTCCCCAAACAAACACACATGACACAGTCATAATGTCAGCGTGAGTCAGGTGAGGGTGCATGACCCACGGGAAAGGTCACAGAGTTTAAAGACAGGCATGATAACAGAAATGAATCACCGTTTGAATTGAGATACAGACATTTCAGATGAACAGGAGCTCTCAGCATTCATGCAAAGGAGAATGTGCAATCTAAAGTCATTAAATATTTACAAAACTATATCCCAGATCATAAGAGAGGTTTGATTAGATTGAGACAATGAGAAGAATACTGTTATGTGCCTGGATAACATACAAGCACACTTTCTGAGTAAAATATTTCATTAAAAGGAATTGGTTATTTTAGACGATACATGTAAGAAATGATAAAAAGTATTAATACTTTGTGGCTGTCAAACGTTAGTGGATGATGCTGACAGTTAATGTGATTCTTTACACTTATGGTTCCTCTGCTAGGACACCAGTGTGAACTTGACTTCATATTCATACATCCACTGAAATCACCCTGAGACCAGCTGGTTAAAAAGCTTTGCTACAACTAATATTTTATGCACCAATTCCTATATAACTCCTACGGGTCATAGCACATTTTGCTGCTGTCTTAAAATTTAGTTGGAGATGAAAGATCATGAGAAACATGTTCAGCTAATCCTGTCAATCACAAAGCACATTTATCGTCACGGTTGTGAAAAATCATCCAGGATTTCTCCAATACCCCAACTCAACCTCCATCTTTCTTCATTTTAATAATACATTAAATATCGTTTAATCATTATTAAGTAGTCTGGGGGAAGATCTGGAGCGTGAGTTGAATCTCATCTCACTCAATGATTACACTAATGTGAAATTTAGCTAACCAAGAGATGTCTATGTTTTTTCAAAAATGGTTACTCAACGTGCATTACTATTGTTCAAAGACTTTATGTTTATTTGTCAGTTTCACAAATGATTCAAATGTACATCAGAATTAAGTACCTAAACCCACTGCAATAGTGTACATTACAGAGATGCTGGACTGAATTGCTGTGAAATAATAAAATCATTATACAATTGATCAAATATTTGTAATTATACAGAAAAATGAAAATGCTACAGTAAAAACCTGTTAACTGGTTCACTCTAACTTTCCCTACTATATGGTGAAAAATTGTAAATGGTGATGTGCATAATTTGTAATGTTACTGTAAAATACTGTAAAATGTATGGTTTTTGAAAGCAAAAACAAAAAAATGAAAGGACATTTATAGCCCCTGTGCGACATATTAATATACTATGTATAGTATTTTTAATAGTTGTTTGTTTGTATTTTTATATCAGTAATGTACATTAGGATGTTTAGTGTTACATTATCTGTTATTTAGTGAATGATTATTGCATTATTTTAGTGCTGTGTGTTACCCTGATGGTTATATATAAAATACATATACGAGTATTAATTATGCTTATTATGATGAGCTCTGATTCATCATGTGAATTTCTGTTCTGGATTTCTTGTATTATCAAAGTGGCTATGTAGAAGTAGATTCAAGTAGATTGGTAATATTAACATTACATCACTTACAGAAATATACGATTATAATTTGTAAACTATATATGGCGTTATACCTGAAAAACGGTCTCTGGCAACCTCAGCTGCAAGGTTTTTTTTTATAATATACAGCACAGGAAATTTTATTACAGTGTACACAATGTCAATGATCTTAAGTTCTTCTATTTGTATAACATTCTTACTTTTGCAATCCCAAACAGATTGTTATTACAGTAAATTCTAATGATGCTCAAATGCAACCTGCAGACTTTTATGCCATGTCTGTCCTGATTTTAGGGGAAATCTGGTTAGATATTGGGTTAAGACTTTGTTAATTTGGAAGAATGTTGTTTCAGGACCAACAAGACTCTCTGATCCAGGAACATGACCTACTTGGCAAACTACAGTCACCTTCTGTTTAGAGTTGGCGAGGGGTTATTTTTTTTACATCAGTTTAACTGAAATACCTCACATATGGTTCAAAATAGTCCATCTTGTCTTGTTTTTGTGCTTAACATTCTCCTTATCAT
Source organism: Sinocyclocheilus grahami (assembly GCF_001515645.1). Taxonomy (NCBI): domain Eukaryota; kingdom Metazoa; phylum Chordata; class Actinopteri; order Cypriniformes; family Cyprinidae; genus Sinocyclocheilus; species Sinocyclocheilus grahami. Next base: position 918,626 of record NW_015505427.1, on the reverse strand, counting down.
TATGACCTTCATGAAAAAGGAAAAATGTAATCTAGTTTTTAAAGCAATGAAAGTGGTGCTGCGTCTCTGCTGTGGGGATCGAGTGAACTGCACGTGTGTGCTTTGTCATCTGTTCTCCTGCCCACTCCCCCCCCCCCCCCCCCCCAATATAAATGTCCAAGTGACGCATGTCAGAGACTCTTTGTACACCACCATTCAAAATTTAGGGTCGGTAAGATTTTTGAATAATTTTTGATCACTATGAGGTTACGTTTTATTTGAACAAAAATATGGTAAATCGTTTTGTATTTGTATTAATTGTCAAATATATTGCATTTCTGTGGTCAAAGCTGAATTTTCAGCATCATTAGTGTCACATGATCCTTTAGAAATCATTCTAATGTACTGATTTTCTGCTCAAGAAACGTTTCTTACTATTATCAATGAAGAAAACAGTTGTGCTGTTTCATAATTTTGTGGAAACCATGATTCATTTACATTCTCAGGATTCTTTAATTAATATAACGTTCAAAAGAACAGCATTGGTTTGAAATACAAATATTTTGTAACATTATAAATGTATTTAACTTGTGTTCAATTTATTGGATCCTTGATGAATTAAAATTGGTTAAAATTGTAATTATTTAAATGATATGATTTTATTGTAAAGCACTGTGTAACTTTATTTTGAAAGGTGCTATATAAATAGTAATAAATATAAATTTAAATAAAACAAATTTAAAGGTATCAATTTCTTTAGAAAAATTAAAATAAAAATCTTACGGACCACAAACTTTTGGCAGGCACTTTACCTCATCAGCTGACTGTTTCCAATAAAGCAACACATTTCCTGGCCTCTGACAATAACCTTTTAAACGATGACACTTTAAACGTTTCAACTTATGAAAATCTTTGAATTAGAAGCTAATTAATTAATCCAAATGAAATGTTTCATTGTTCGCCAGGCAAAATCTTAGGTCTGATCACTTAAACTGATCAAAAACAAGCCGATCTGAGGAATGATTAGCACAAATAGTGAGGGATGAACCACATAACTAAACGTACTAATCTTAAAAGTTCTTAGAAATGAACACTTTGTATTCACATTGGTTTTATATGGTTTTGAAACACTTTTATTCCATTTTCAGCAAATGACGAAACTAATGATTCTAAAAATGTCACATGGTATGTATTCATTACACCTTAAATTACACGTATAATTGCATATATCTTAATCATTAGCCATGTTATTATGTTATACAAATCGACGTAAAAGCATTTTAACAAGTATAATGAATAGTGAATCAATATTTGCCATTTATGAGGTTTCTCCTAAAATTACGATATGCTGACTCGTTATGATATCAGAGTTTTGTATCACCACTATTTTGTTTTATCACAATGTATTGGAATGAATTGAATCAACACCGGAACTTAATAACTACATTGCTGCCTACTGTAGAACTGCTTATAGCTGAACTGACCTCGTTTCAAACTGGTGAACTTCACACTGTTATTGATCTAAACTGACTTGAGCTAAATAAAGACACTATTGTCTTTTGGAACTGCTTAACAGCAGAATCTGAACTGTCTCCACAGTTGAGATTCTGCTACTTCCCTGTTTATCTCTCTGAAATTGCTTTGATGCAATCTGTATTACATAAAGCGCTACAGAAATTAAGGTGACTTGACATTTTTTTTCCTCATGCCACCCAAAAATGCTAAAATTAATTTCAATTCAGAATTTGAAATCATAGACATGTTAATCATGGAAACTGTATATTCAATCAATCCTCTGTATGAATCTGTACATTTTGAAAAAATGATTAGATCCTAATACTATGGGCCTGTTTAAATCCTCAACATGAAGAATGAACAAAAGTAATAGTGATGCTTGCCTTAGTAGCAGAAATTCTTCCACAGTACCCACAAAATGTTGACGCTGGAGGTTATTGGCAGGGACTCTTACCGTGTAAAGTGGTCTGTGAGGCTGCCCACCAACTCCCCTACACGGTCCTGATTTGGGTTGAGTTGACCCCTCTGTAGGTGCACTAGAAAGTCATCCTGAGAGGCAGTATGTAGCGCCACCATCTGGTCACTGCCACTTGTTACGCTCACACCAACCACCTGTGAGATTGAAGGGAGTGTAAAACAGCAATACAAACACATGAAAACATATTAACACGCTGCATAGCATGTGTTGCTGCACAATGAAGTTGAAGCATGTGCGTCCAATAAATTCATCTTTCCTGAGTCCGACAGATCCATTTTTCTGCCAACCACTGGCATTCAGTCAACCTCTGGCTTTGCAATCAGAGTAAAAGCTCATTCCCAACACAATCACTTCCTGCGCTTCAGCACACGATTGACTCCGTAACCTTGCGAATGAGTAATCTGCTGGAAATAATTGTGAATGAATGACTTGATTGTTGCAGTTACTCAAAGAGTGTGACCAGTCGACGTTGTGCATCAGTGAAATGTGTGCCTGGCTGGTACGCATGACTCTGAGATTAGAAACGGTCCTGGGGATGCTGTCGCATGAGCATGCACACCCATGTGCGTTATATGCTTTAAAATCTCATGGAATCATGCCCTAACTGTGGCAGATACACATTTGAATATGCAGTCTCTTGTAGGAAAAATATTGATGAGTCATCCTGCACTGCACATATATTTTTGTCCAATTAAACGGTCCCTAAGAAAAAAAAAGTTCCCAGTAATATTGCCAGCAGCCAACTTACGAGTGTCATTTTATTATTTACAGAGGCAAGAGAAATGATGTGAACCTATTGGTATTGGTTGTTTTTCTGCATTAATTAGTAATGCAATGTCATCTGATCTTCATCAAACGCAAACAATTAAAATCTTTTATGTCTTTATTGAACATTAAACATTCACAGTACTGTGGAGAAAGTAAGTGAACTTTACCTATAGTTGCCTACCTAGTCCCTTGCTTGTCACTATTCTTCAGAAACAAATCATCCAGGTCCTGCACATTCTTTGGTTTTCCAGCATATTGTGCATATTTGAACCTTTTACAGCAATGACGGTATGACATTTTATGACCAATTAATGCAGAAAACCAATTCCAATGGGTTCACATACTTTTTCTCACCACAGCATATACTATTACAGCATTTTTTTAATACTGAGATTTAATGTTTATTTTTATATTTTCAGTTTTATTTTGAACTTAAGTTGTGTTTTTGTCATTTTATTAGCCTTTTAAACATAGCTTGAATTTTATTTTTATTTCAGTTTTAGTAATTCAACTTAAACTTATTTCAGATAGCTGCCAAGGCAACATTTCTAATTTTCAATTTTTCTTTTTAAAGTTCAAGTTTCATCTAATATTTATATATGATATTTATATTTCAGCCTTATTTAAATTACCAAAAACAATTTTTAATAGTTTTAATTTTAGTTAACAATAAGAACACTGCGAGTAAAAAAATCACAGGCTATGTTCAGAATGTAATACTAGAAATATTATTTTCATACTGCAAAGTACTTTTTAAAAATAGTATGTGAAACAGTAGGTATTATTCCACAATAAATCTTTTTTTTTACCCAATTATTTGTATAATGTCTTGATATTTGGCGGTCCAATCAAACAAGAAAGTTTGAAAGTTTTATTTAAAAAATATATTTTTTAACATTATTTCTTGTTTAGTCAAAACATCAATTACTGATGGCTTACTGCATTATATGCCTACATAAAATAATACTTGCATATTGTGCACTGTATGTGCACAGTATGCCTGTGACAAAACTAAAGCCTCTTGGCTATTTAAAAAACAGGCCTTCTTTATGTTCAAGGGGTCTTTTGAGGTTCATTAAAGGCCAGTGTGTTGTTCTGAGTGTACATTATGAACAGCAGTAGGTGCGTCACCACTGTGCCTGCAAGAAACAGAGTGATCAGGCAGCGTTAAGCCTCTTTACTGCCACTTGGATGGACACACACACACAAACATGCGGGCACACACACACACACACAGGTTAATCGCTCTGTGCCCTGCAGTACATGCGGCTGACCTATATATTTTTTAACATTATTTCTTGTTTAGTCAAAACATCAATTACTGATGGCTTACTGCATTATATGCCTACATAAAATAATACTTGCATATTGTGCACTGTATGTGCACAGTATGGCTGTGACAAAACTAAAGCCTCTTGGCTATTTAAAAAACAGGCCTTCTTTATGTTCAAGGGGTCTTTTGAGGTTCATTAAAGGCCAGTGTGTTGTTCTGAGTGTACATTATGAACAGCAGTAGGTGCGTCACCACTGTGCCTGCAAGAAACAGAGTGATCAGGCAGCGTTAAGCCTCTTTACTGCCACTTGGATGGACACACACACACAAACATGCGGGCACACACACACACACACAGGTTAATCGCTCTGTGCCCTGCAGTACATGCGGCTGACCTTGCTGTCTGAGATTTTGAGAAATGAGGGTGGGCTTCCTGCACTGTGTTCCATTCAAACAGACACACACATACACACAAAGACCTCAATTTTGCTGTGGATTTCAAAGATGCAACACATGATTAACTGTGATAAATGATAGAATAAGTATGGAATGGATAAAAAGGATAGCTGTGGTTCTGGATGCTGATTGGTCAATACAGAGTTAAAATAAAACAAAATAAAATAAAATAAATCCTGTTCAAAAGTTGGGGGTCGGTAAGATTTTTTTATATTTTTGAAAGAAGTCTCACCAAGGCTGCATTTATTTGATTCAAAACTAGAGTAAAACAGCAATGAAATTGTGAAATATTTTTACCGTTTAAAATAACTCACTACTATTTTAATATATTTTAATAATATAATTTATTCCTGTGATCAAAGCTGTGATTTTCAGCATCATTACTCCAGTCTTCAGTGTCACATGTTCCTTCAGAAATCACTCTAACATGCTGATTTACTGCTCATGAAACAGTTCGGACTATTATCAATGTTGAAAACAGTTGTGCTGCTTCATATTTTGTGTTTTTTTTTGCAAATGTTATACATATTTCTTTTCAGGATTGATTTATTTAATAAACAGATCGATTTAATGCATCCTTTCTGTATAACAACATTGACATTACTTACTGCAAACGTTTGAATGATAGTGTATAAGTATGATGTTTTAATAACGCATTTAACTGCACACATGATTATAATAAACGGGGCTGCTTTTCCCAAAAGCATTGTAAGCCTAAATTGATCGTAGAACCCTTCCCACCAATGGAGCTACAATAAACGTAGGTTTACGATGCTTTTGGGAAATGTAGCCCTGAACAAATACAAAATACTATATATTTATGGTTATAGTTATCATAATAATTGTGAACAGGCTGTAGGGTTGCCCTGTCTGTGTCTGCTGCTCTAGAATATCAGCTGACACGATCAGCCCCCTGTGCCACACAGAGCATAGTGCGTCAGTCTGTGGTGAAATTAGATTAAAACCCACAATGTACAATATCCTTGTCTGGGACTGTCTGAACCCATCCTGTGTGGCTTGACCAGAGAGGCTTGTGAAAGTTCATAATATGCTCTCGGATAGTGACCCATTTGGTGCACGGCTGCTGACGTGGCTGTGAGATTATAATAGAGCAAATCTCATAAAATCGGTCAGGACATGTCCAGGTCATACTGCAGCGCAAAATTTTGCTTTGAAAAACTGCAGCCTATTTTAGGACCGGTAAGATGTCTTTTGCATTGTGACATTATTTTCATGACAATCAAGCACAATCCCATCCTTATTCTCATTATTTAAATTGTATTTAAATTGTAAAGTATTTATACTTTATGGCAGTGCTAGGGTTATAATAGTTAACTAAAACTAAAACAATAAAAAGGTAATTTCTTCAAATAAAATAAACATTGATTGAAATAAAATAAATGTATAAAACAATACAATAAATAAATATTTGTATAAATCAACAACACGAATATGAAAGAAAAACAAATATTAAATATTCCTAAAATAAATTAATAAAATATATAATATATATATATATATATAATATTTAAATATTTTATCTAGTTTCTTAACATTTCTTATTTTTATTTAGTAAGTACTAAAATAACAAAAATTAAATAAACTAAAACTAAAAACTTAAAAAACGATAGACATATTTAAAAAATAAAAAAACAAAAACTATAATAGTTCATAAACTATATATTCAATAATTTTAATAGTATTTGTTGTGATGCCTTTATTTACACTGGCTTTAGAATAATAATAATAATAATAATAATAATAATAATAATAATAATAAAAACTACCACAGTTACATCCATATACTAAATTGCATGTGGTTGGTTGATTGATACAACACATTATTTGAGAATCACCACTGAGAAAAATTAAAATGAAAAAAAGTATTAAAAAAGTGAAATGTCCAGATGCATTACAAAATAATGCTTGTAATAAATGTGCTTAATTGTCATCAAAATAATGTATAAATTGCAAATAATCATGATGCTCCTTAAAATAAGCTTTATTTCCTTTGTGCATTTTTATGTATTATCTTTCTTAGAATTTGGGGTGAAATAGGATTTTTGTGAGATTGACTTAGCAGTAAACAAACTATTTTTTTTTCTTGCGCTATTCTGGTATCTTTTGAATATTCAAATCTGTAAACAGCACAATGACAGCTGTAGCATGGAAATTATGTGTTAAAGAGTGTGTGTGCATAATTGGCACGATTCAGTGCTATACTGCAGCTCTTGCTGAACTGCCCAATCGCTTATCTCTGTCTCTCGCTCTCTGAGACGTCTGGTCCTGCTTCCGCTAGAGACGTGTGAAACATACAGATATGGTAAAAATGGCAGGTTTAATGTGTGTGTATGTGATTGTGAAGTGGAGCTCAGACTGCAGTGCTGCACTGTGTGTCCAAATCCCTCTCTCACTGTATCGCATCTGAGAACGTAGACAGAATGTAGGTCAGACAACTCACACACAGACTGTTCTGGTCACTGAATTCACTCCGACGCAGCCAGAAGTTTGTGAATGACCCTGTTAAACCATCTGACGTGGCTGGTCATATGGAGCATTAGTGCTGTCATCTAATAAGAGAGACCAGTTGGTAGTTGTATGCAAAAATCCATAAGCTAAAGACAAGGGACACGTGCTACGGAGAGTCAGGAGACAGCGAGTCTGCAGCAGACAGATGCATTGACCCACATTGCACAGTTACATAAAACTAAAACAAAACCCAGACAATGACAGATACCAAGACATGTCTGCTTTGTTTTTAAGGCTTCATTTCACACTCTTAAGAATAGTTTTCATTTAAGTTCTTTTGGAAACCAAAAATGGTTCTTGCATAAAAATGCTCCGAAACCCCCTTTTTTGGACCCTTTATTTCTAAGAGTGATATGCATGTTAAAGTGTGTGTGATTGGGTGTTCATATGCCTGAAATACTTACTGAATCAAGTGATATTCGTTTTTGCACTTTAAAGTGTTTTTTGGGCTCCAGCCTGTAGATATGCTTGTCTGTGATGAGTAAAGCTCTGTCCTTTGTGTTGTTGAACCAGTTGAGCTGGAGAAAAGAGAGATCAGGAGAGAGAAAAAGCAGAAATTAGGGGAACTAGCTTCCTCTGTCTGAGCTTGACTACAATTATAAGTTACAACGATATTCAGGGCTTATTGAAATTCATGAGCAACCTTTGCATCAGCACCGTTGGTATGTTTATGTACTGCTCCTCTATTGTACTGCATGTTCCTGCCTTTAAAAATAGCTTGTGAATTTGGGTTGGTGGTGTGGCTGAGTCTCGCTGGGAAGGGAAGATAAACTGGACCAATGGTAGCAGCATCTATAGCTGCAGTGGTACGATAGAGAGTGTGTATTACAGTCTTTGCTCAAGGCAGTCAAACACTGAGCACTCGGCTGTGCTTGTGATCTCCATGTTGGCTACGGTCAGAGGCACTCATGACATGAGTGAGAAAATGAGAAAGTGAATAAGACTTGGAGTTTGGTGAAAGAGGGTGTGTGTGTGTGTGTGAGAGAGAGAGAGAGAAAGACTATCGTTTTGTCATGTTTATCCTACATATTAACTGTGTTACTTTTTTTCTTGGTTCACTCCTCATAATGTAATCTTATTTTATTTTGCATTTCTATTAATGTTTTTCTGTTAATAGTACTTATTTACTCCATTCATACTCACTCCTTCACATTGTTATTTTATTTGCTAACATTGCTCGTTTACTCCATTTGCACTATTGTTATTTGTTTTATTTGCTAATATTGCTTGATTGTTTCATTCACACTATTAATCATTTATTTTATTTTATTTTATAACATTGCTTCGATACTCTAATCTCACTGTTGGAATTTTACTTTATTTGTTAACATTGGTTGTTAACTCAATCTAAATATTATATTATTTTATTTGCTAATATTGCTTCTTTATTTCATTTGCACTATTGTTTTTTTGTTTATTTGCTAATATTGCTTGATTATATAATTCACACTATTACATATTTTTTTATTTAATTTTATTTATAACATTGCTTGTATAATCTCACAGTTGGAATTTTACTTTATTTGTTAACATTGCTTATTTACTCCATTCTCACTATTGCTATTTTATTTGATAGCATTGCTTGTTTACTCCATTCGCACTATTGTTATTTTATTTGATAACATTGCTTGTTTACTCCATTCTCACTATTGCTATTTTATTTGATAACATTGCTTGTTTACTCCATTCGCACTATTGTTATTTTATTTGATAACATTGCTTGTTTACTCCGTTCTCACTATTGCTATTTGATTTTTTAGATAATATTGCTTATTTACTCCACTTGCACTATTGTTATTTTACTTTGTCAATATTACTTATTTACTTTGCTCAGTTATTTTAGATTATTTTACTTTATTTCTGTTTGCTTTTTCACAGTTTATTCCTTTTTTTCCGCCATTGTTATTTTACATTATTTCTTAGTTCAGCTATACCCTGCAAATGCTTTAGCAATACAAATGCACAGTTTTTGTCATTTGATAACAGTGAAATTGAAATGTAAAAAACCTACCATCCTGACAGAGCATGAAAAGAGGACCTGGCTGTACTGGTCTTTGTTCTTCAGCTCTTTAGTGATGTGCACAAAGTTGGTGCTCGTCAGAGGAGAGTCTTTTGCCTGCAGCGGAGAGACGCATTACTGGATTTATGACACTAAATTCTGAGAAGCTTAGTCACACAAGCAACACAAACAACAAGCACACTTATGCTTCCATGGTTTCCTTGATATCAATTCAAATCAATGCATGACGGGTTTAAAAACACTGTCATCATCGTCACCAGCCCACTCCACTAATGCGTCAAACAGACATGACACCTTATCTGCAACAACAGATTCTCAACAGTGCTTCATAAATAAGACTCATTTAGATGACCTGAAAACTTCAAAGGTCTTTTAAAGCTCATCTGTTGTAGCCAATTTAAACTGCAACGACAGGAACGAGCATTCATGCATTTTGTGAGCTCTAAAAACATGTGTTGTGAAATACAGAAGTCACAATAAATGTTGCTGAGAAAAAATCCTACAGAATTCTTAGAAAGAAAAGAAAGCTCTTCTTTGAATACTGTATAGAGCACATTTGCTCTTCATTTCACACCACTGGAGTGAGAATTAGTTGGAGCCACAGGGCTTTTTTTTTTTTTGCTCGTCCTTGAAAATGTCAAAGAACATGCAAAGAAAAATGTAAAAAAACAAACAAAAAAACAAAACAGATAAGACCGTTTAGATCGAGAAAAGTCAAAAAAAAAATTCTCAAGAAGAAATAAAGCTTTGGAACAACATGAGCATGAGTAAATTTTTTGGTTAATCCTTTGGTTAACTATATTCTCCAGACAGTCAACCAGTTTGGTTAGTTAAAGCAGCATCACACCAGCATTATCAGCATAAGTATGCCAGGACTAGGCATATGACGGTATGAAATTTTCATGTTGCGATTAATTGCAAATGCTTTTATCACGATATATGGTATATCATGGTATTAAGTCTAAATATTTAAGTATTTGGTTCTGTGATGAACACTGCGAATACAAAAATCTGAATGGCTGTTTAAACCATAGATATGTATCTATGGTTTAAACCATTTAAATACATTTTTAGAAAGTAGTGCAGCTGCATTGTTTGTGGGGTTCCTGGGCTAACGGCTGCATTTCTGCAGTTTAGCGCCATCTGCTGTCAGAGAGTGAATGTGCGCTTTCATTCAGCGTGTCTCCTTCACGTGTTCTGCCATGCGCTTCTCATTCGTGCTTGTTTACATCAGAGTGCGCATCCGTCTTTCACGCAGCATTGATGGGGAAAGTATTCTTAAAATGCATTCAGAAAATCTGGATAATTTGTAATAAATAATTATTCACAGTATTTTGAAGTGCCCACAATAACAATATCGTGCATATTCATTACCGTGATACTAGCATCTGATCTAAGCCATTTTCAGCAGTGAAATCAGGGCATTAGGATGGTCTCGTGGATGACTGTTACCTCCTCAGATGTAGCAAGAGACATCTCTCACCCAAAAAACAACAGCTAAATTTAACACCTTCACGTGCGGCGGCCATGTGCCAAAGACTACACCAGTCAAACAGATTGATTTGTGTAGTAGACAGTAATTCAAAAGCATGAAGCTGGAAACAAACACACAGGTGGGGTCTATGAGAGTTAAAATAGGCTAATGTTTAATTAAACTGCAATAAGCAGTAGATGCAATCTGTTGATCTGTTAGTCATGTGCATGGTGTCAACAGCTCAAAATGTCAATGCCGTTTGTTTAGGCATAACAACAATAGATTGGTTTGGACAAAATGATGACTAAATAAAGTGGGACTTAATGATAATGGGCTTAATGTCAAGATGCTCATGCAGGCTTTTAGGGAAATACCCAGGATAATTATATATAATACAGAGACATGCGGGGGAAAATAAAAACAATATCATGGCCACAAATTAAGAATTTTAAATTTGTTCCCTATTTTAGGTAAACTGTGGTCACATTATACTAACCTGTTCCCTCATTGCCACAATTGCCAAATTAATGTGACCATGATTTAATTGAAACAAGGAAACTTTTTTGTTGGAAAATTTGTTGGAATTTTATGGAATATTTATCATGCTTTTCATTATTTTTGGAGCTTGAAAGCTCACTTTTGATACATGGAAACCAGCAGCAAGAACATTCTTCTAAACATCTTCTGTGTTCCGCAAAACAAAAAGAAAGTCATATGGTTTGATATGGTGATATATCAACTATTTTCATTTTTGGGTGAACTGTTCCTTTAAGACCGCCAAACATTCCTGCATATACCACTGGGCTTAAAGCTTTATTGAACTGCAAACTTTAATAAGCCAAATCAAGTGAGAGTTCTAAATGAGTAACCTAATGAAAAACTCACATTGGCCAAGTAGTCTCTCTCCCAGGCACGGCTGTATCCCCAGTCCACTCTCTCCCCGCTCAGAGCTGACAGAGCAGCTACTTTTGCCCTCACCTCCGCCATGTCAGATGGGGGGATGTTTTTAATCAGCTGCCGGGCCCACCATCTACGAGAGAGGCAGTGAAAGCATGAGAGGAAGGCCAAATGGTTAAGAAAAAAACATAAAATCATGAAGTCATGGTATTACCGGCGGTAAAGATGTCGTGTGATTCTGTGGAACTGCACCAGGGCTGCAGGCGGTGTCGGCCACTCCACACTCTTCCCATAGTCAGCCATGTTTCGAACGTTGGTAAAACGTCTCTCCACTTCCCAGAAGTGAGCCTTCACCTTATAGCATTTATAATATGCCATTATGGTATATATAGCCCTTATTTTCCTACATCGCATACGTGCTAATGCACCTCTCCAAACCTGCAGAAAAACATATATACAGGTTGAATGAATGTGAGCAAAACACTTTGAAGATACTGTAATTTAAAAGTGTAATTTATATATTAATATAAAATATGCCCATTTTATTCAGTATTTGACTGATGTAAAATAGTTCCATCTAATTTAAAATGCACAAATATTCAATTTCACCCAATAATATTGTGTGAGCAACCAAATTATTCACTTATTTTGGATAGAATGATGCAGGCAGTGGGCATAGAGGCAGCTATATACTGCTGGGAAGAGTTTTATTATATCTAACATACTGTTCATAAGGATTCATAAGGAAAATAAAAGGAAAAAAATAATGCAAATTGGGTTTAGGAGTATTGAAGTGTGACTAATGTACAGTTACAAACAACTATGAAAGATATGACAGCTGATAGAATGAAGTTGACAAGGTGCAATGATTTATATGGCAGAGTGAGAAAAATAAGGATCTGCTTATTCACAATTGATTTAATATTTGAGTACAATGAATGAATGAATGACAGAATGAATTACTGAATAAACGAGTGAGTGAATGATCAAAATGATTCAGTGAATAAATGAGTGAGTGAGTGATTAGAAGATTATGTGAATAATTGCATGAATGATCAAATGATTCAGTGAATAAATGAGAGAGTGAGTGATTAAATGGTTTAGTGAATGTGTGAGTGAATGATCAAATGATTCAGTGAATGAGTGAGTGAATGATCAAATGATTTAGTGAATAAATAAGTGAATGATCAACTGATTCAACGAATAAATGAGTGAGTGAATGATCGAATGATTCAGTGAATAAATGTGTGAGCAAGTGAATGATCAAATGATTCAGTGAATATATGAGTAAATGACTGATAGAGTGATTTACTGAAAAAATAAGTGAGTGATCAAATGATTCAGTGAATAAATTACTGCGTGAATGATCAAATGATACAGTGAATAAATGAGTGAGTGAGGGAGTGAGTGAATGGTTAAGTGAATGTGTGAGTGAATGATCAAATGATTCAGTGAATGAGTGAGTGAATGATCAAATGATTTAGTGAATAAATAAGTGAATGCTCAACTGATTCAATGAATAAATGAGTGAGTGAATTATCGGATGATTCAGTGAATAAATGTGTGAGCAAGTGAATGATCAAATGATTCAGTGAATATATGAGTAAATGACTGATAGAGTGATTTACTGAAAAAATAAATGAGTGATCAAATGATTCAGTGAATAAATTACTGCGTGAATGATCAAATGATACAGTGAATAAATGAGTGAGTGAGTGAGTGAGTGAGTGAATGGTTAAGTGAATGAGTGAGTGAATGATCAAATGATTTAGTGAACAAAAAAGTGAATGATCAACTGATTCAATGAATAAATCAGTGAACGAATGATCGAATGATTCAGTGAATAAATGAGTAAGTGTGTGATCAAATGATTCAGTGAATAAATGAGTAAGTGTGTGATCAAATGATTCAGTGAATAAATGAGTAAGTGTGTGATCAAATCATTCAGTGAATAAATGAGTAAGTGAGTGATCAAATGATTCAGTTAATAAATGAGTAAGTGAGTGATCAAATGATTCAGTTAATAAATTACTCAGTGAATGATCAAATGATACAGTGAATAAATTACTGAATGAGTGAGTGAGTGAGTGAGGGAGGGGTGAATTAATGATAAAATGATTCAGTGAATTGATGAGTGAATGACCAAATGATACAGTAAATAAATGAGTGAGCGAGTGAATGAATGAATGAATGACTTATTAGAAGATTCAGTGAATAATTGAGTGAATGACCAAATGATTTAGTGAATAAATAAGTGAAAGATCAAATGATTCAGTAAATAATCGAGCAAATGAGTGAGTGAATGATTAAAAGATTCAGTGAGTAAGTGATAGAATGATTTACTGAATAAATGAGTGAGTGAATAATCAGATGATTCATTAAATAAATAGCTGAGTTAGTGAATGATCAGATGATTTACTAAATAATTGAGTGAGTGATTGGGTGAAGGATTGAATAATTCAGTAAATAAATGAGTGAGTGATCACATGATTCATGAATAAACTATTGAGTGAGTGAATGATTCAGGGAATAAATGAGTGAGTGAGTAAGTGAGACGGTCAGGTGGACAGAAACATGGCACCTGCACCTGCTGAGTTTTGACTAAGTTGTCCTTTAGTTTAAGTCAGGCAGCATTAAGTGGGACAGAAGTGAAATCAGGGCAACTCGCAATGCAGATGAATAATTGAATGCAACAAGAATAATCCACCAATCATAATCATTATCACAATCACTGTTATTAGAGTCACATACAGCCTACACACCGGATGAATGAGTGGGAAAACCTAGAAATAATGAGCAGATATATTTATATCCATATCCTCATGTATGAGCCAACTATAATAGTTCAAAGCAGATTTGAATCAACATGTACTGTACATCCCATACAAATAAATATTGGTTTATAACATTCCTAAGTGCAAATAAACATTGCTTTACATATATACAGATATATTTATATTGGCTTTGAGTAGGAATGGTTTCCCATAAACAATAAAACATGTAGACGAGAACGTAAATATAGATTTCTGCTCTGCAAGATCAAATGTATGAGGTTATAAAGACTGACTGAAGTGGAGGTGCAGAGGGAGCTGCTGTCTAGGTGTTATGATCCCACTCCACTGTCATATCACCTCTGAACACATTAAAAAAAACAAAACTTAAGGAGTCAAGAATGATTAAGTGAGGCAGCTACAAAGAGCAAGAAAACCGAGAAATGAAAGAGGAGGAGAAAGACAGGAAGAAGCAGAGGTACAGTCTCAAGAACAACAATAAACAATGTTGATAGACAGAGACCTAAAGCACCCCAGGAAACTGACAGATAGAGAGGGAAAAGTGAAAAGAGAGTGTCTGTCACCTTCTGTAAGAAGAGCACTAGTATGGGGATGAGTGCGGCTCTCTCTTGCTCCAGTGTAAAGAGTGTGCGAGGTGTTCTCACGAAGAGCTTGGTGTGGCCGTACGCTACATCGTCCTCAAAGCCGTGCTGGTTCACGATGGCCTCCACAGCCTCCTGGTCAGAGCTCATCAGGTGATTAGGCCAGGTGTATTCACAGGTCATCTTGTACCTGAGCATGAAGATAAAAGTCAGAATTTATTTCAGAATTGTATTTATATTTATTACATTATGCATTTGTCAGATGTTTCAGTGCATTTAGCACCTACTTTTTATTGTGCAAAAAATGAATTTTTGACTTAAATAGCACATTCTATGTGGTACAATTTGATAGTGAATCTTTATAGAAATACTAATTTAATCAAATATTTTCATTTTGGTTCACCAGCACTAAATCAATAGTAACCAGCATAAACTATGCATCTAAACCAATGGTATTCAAGCAGGGCTCTGGGACTCAGTAGGGGGCCTTCCAAGGGGCTCCAAGATGGCTTATAATCATTTAAAATAAGACAAATTAAAATAAGGTAAAACAAAAATGTTAACTATCATCATATTTCATTTTTAATTAAAAATCAGGGTTCCCACATTCTTGGAAAACCTGCATTAATGAGGGAATTTTAAAAGTGTTGACATGGAGTCACAGAAAGTAACATTAAGAAGCATTAAGAAGTCATGGATATTTCTAGAATGAATATAATTTTTTCTAGTTATGTAAAGATCTAAAATAATTTATCAGGTTGAAATATTATTAGAACGATTATTTTACAGAATATATTAATATTAATTAAAATAATATATTAACATAATTAATTAAAATGATTTACAGATTATAGTTAAATTAATTTAAGAAGTTTCAAGAACTGAATTTTTAGTAGTTAGTGAAAGATTTTTAAAATTATTTTTTACTCCCAAATAAAAATTTCTCAGCAACATCCACCAGGGTTATCATAGTTAACTAACTAAAACTGAAAATAACCTTAAAAACCATTTTCCATAAAATAAACGTTAACTGAAAAAAATATAATAATTGTTAACTTTTTTTACATTTCAGCCATTTGCCAAGGCAACATTTCAGATTTTGATTTAGTTTAACTTCAAGTACTTCAATAACTAAAAATAAAAACTATATAAACATAAAAAAACCCTACTAAAAGTGTCAAAAACACACAACTAAATTACTAAAACTTAAACTAAAATGAAAATTGAAAATATAAAATTAAAAACTGACTCAAAATATAACAAAAACTATAATAGCATCGCAGTAATACTAAAATACAAACATTGTGGTCATTACAGCAGAAGAACCAGAAATATTATGTGGGCCTGTAAATATTGTCTTGGACAATGAAGACCCTTGGAATCAAAATGGTTGCGAACCCCTGATCTAAACTGTAACTTCTCACCTCTGCAGAAAGCGTGCATAAGGCTGTCTGTAGGCAAATCCAGCTCGACGCACATGCACATTCTCCAGCAGTCCCAGGTACGCCACTTGGTGCTGGCAGCGACCATCATCAAACAGCAGGGGGGACTTCACCTCATTCGGCTTTATACACCGCACATAGTATGGCTCCTGTATGAAAAATGTAATTTCATATCATTTGCAGAAACTGCCAAATAAAAGCATTTACCAAAGGTCTCAAAGGTGCGCTATTGAACTGCAGCTGACCAAGAAGTTAGCTTAGTAGCCAATAACAATGATTTAATGAAGGCAACATGAAATTATATGGTTATGGTTAAAAGCTGTTAGTTGTACTAATAATAACAGAAAGCCAACTTCTGCAATAATAGAAAGTATCATTATGTAAAAGCTACACAATTTGCAAAGAATTAAAGGGACTTTTTCTCCCTGACCTTTCCTGGAAGAGTAAAGCTCACTTCATCAAGACTGCACCGTGTGACAATTCCTAGAACTGTGAGTTTTCCACATGAATAGAGAGCTCACCGTTCCCCTTCTCTACTACACAACAACCTCCTCATGTCATTATCGCAACATTTTGTTCATCCTTCCATCCGTCCTTTTGCCTGCCCGTCTGTCTGTCTATCATCCATTTATCCATCTACTGTGTGTCTATTTATGTCTATTTATTAATCTATCCAACATCCATTGATCAGTCTATCTGCCTATCTATCAGTATCTGTCTATCTATCAGTCTATCTATACATCATCCATCCATCCATCCATCCATCATGTCTATCTATCTATTAATCTATCCATCACCCATCCACCATCCATCCATAATGTCTCAACAATAGTGACTGAACTGATTTTTCAAGTGATTCAGAGATATTGTTATAGTAGGTAACCTAAAAATTGTTTCATGTGATAACATCTAACTTAACTTGTTAAATGACTAAATCAAGCTGTCTGCATTAAAGGGTTAGTTCCCTATCTGTCGGTCACTTCGAGTTATGTCGATGACGACATTAGGGGATTTATTTGGGAGCCCCAATCATCTCTGACTTTAAGAGAAAACGGCAATAAATTTTGGCTAGTGGATTTTGCATACCTGAGCCACTCCCTGTGCATACGAGTATAAACAGGCGACAGGTGCATCCACTCATCAGATTTTTGCTTCGGAGCCGAGTGGATGAACATGTTTGATCTCCACAAAGCCATTTCATCATCTGTCTGGAAGCTGTTCTGTTTGGCGATATGGTGCGAACAGCGGTGTCCCTGTCTCCAGTGATTCCCCTGGGGACTTCAACTAAAAGAGCAGATTTCCTAAAAGGAGGAGCTGACGATGTCGTGGACGGCCCCTGACTTTACCCTCCGGGCGACAAAAGTCATGGCGCAGTCCCTCGGGAAGGTGATTTCCACTCTGGTGGTCCAGGGGCGCCATCTCTGGCTCAACCTGGCAGGGATGAAAGACGTCGACACTCCTATCTCCCAGGCTGGGCTGCTCGGCGACACTGTCGAGGGCTTTGCCCAGCAGTTCTCGGCAGTGCAGAAGCAGACTGAGGCCATCCAACACATCTTGCCCCGGCATGATGCACCACCAGCCACCGCTGCCCCGCGGGCCAGGCCTCAGTCTGCTCGTCACCGTGGGTGCCCTCCTGCGTCCTCCAGAGCTGCTCCACCCCGTGCTGAAGCAACATCTAGGCCGGCACGTCGAGCCTCTCGCAGGAGTGTGGCACCCCCCGTGTCCCAGCCGGCCCCGAAATCGTCCAGGAAGGCGACAAAGTGGCCCTGACACAGGCAACCCAGAGATGTTTGAAGCTGCTCTTTCTCAGGAGACGGCGAGGACAGTGCCGCTCCTTCCCCTGGAGGAGGGCCGGGCAGAGAATCTTTTGTTAGACGTCGACACTCCTATCTCCCAGGCTGGGCTGCTCGGCGACACTGTCGAGGGCTTTGCCCAGCAGTTCTCGGCAGTGCAGAAGCAGACTGAGGCCATCCAACACATCTTGCCCCGGCATGATGCACCACCAGCCACCGCTGCCCCGCGGGCCAGGCCTCAGTCTGCTCGTCACCGTGGGTGCCCTCCTGCATCCTCCAGAGCTGCTCCACCCCGTGCTGAAGCAACATCTAGGCCGGCACGTCGAGCCTCTCGCAGGAGTGTGGCACCCCCCGTGCCCCGAAATCGTCCAGGAAGGCGACAAAGTGGCCCTGACACAGGCAACCCAGAGATGTTTGAAGCTGCTCTTTCTCAGGAGACGGCGAGGACAGTGCCGCTCCTTCCCCTGGAGGAGGGCCGGGCAGAGAATCTTTTGTTTTGTTTTGTTTCTGTTTTGTTTTGTTGCCTCTCCACGCATCTCTGGCAAGTCCCCCCGGGAGTTCTGCGGGGATGAGTCAGAACACGATGCCTTCTGTACCATCCAGCTCTACTTCCCTTCGCTGCACTACCGCGGGTATGTCGATTGTTCCTTTGGTGCCACTTGTATGGTGTCTGGGGGCGTGGCTTGTGCTGCACAGCCAGTCTCGCTGGCTCATTCTCACAATTCGACTCGGTTATGCGATTCAGTTCGCCAGGTGACCTCTCCCAAGTTCAGCGGCATTGTCGAAACTTCAGTGGCAGTCTGCATGCCTGACTGGACACAGACCGTTCCTATGGTTTGCATTCGAGGGTCGGGCATGGCAGTACAGGGTCCTCCCCTTCGGACTTTCCCTGTTCCCCTGTGCCTTTACGAAAGTCACGGAGGGTGCCCTTGCCCCATTATGGGAAGTGGGCATCAGGATCCTCAACTATCTCAACGACTGGCTCATCATGGCCCGGTCACGAGAGCAGTTGTGCGATCACAGGATTACACTGCGGCTGTATCGTACATCAACCGGCAAGGAGGTCTACGCCACATGTCACAACTCGCCCGCCATCTCCTCTGGAGTCAGACGTGGCTCAAGTGCCATTCACATCCCGGGGGAGCTCAATTGAGCAGCCGATGCGCTCTCACGACAGCTCACATTCCCCGGAGAATGACGACTCCATCCCGAGACGATCCAGCTGATCTGGAGTCGATTCAGGGAAGCCCAGGTAGACCTGTTTGCTTCCCATGAGTCCTACCACTGCCAGCTGTATTACTCCCTGACCGAGGCCCCCCTCGGCACGGACACACTGGCACACAGCTGGCCTCGGGCTCTACGCAAATATGCGTTTCCCCCAGTGAGCCTCCTCGCACAGACACTGTGTAAGGTCAGGGAGGATGAGGAACAGGTCCTGCTGATTGCGCCGTACTGGCCCACCCGGACCTGGTTTCCGGAACTCATGCTCCTCGCGACAGCCCCTCCCTGTTGCATCCCTCTGAGGAAGGATTTCCTTTCTCAGGGGCTCGGCACCATGTGGCACCCGCGTCCAGATATTTGGAACCTCCATGTGTGGCTCCTGGATGGGACGCGGCAGACTTGATCTGCCGCAGGCAGTGGTGGACACCATCACTCAGGCTAGAGCTCCCTCTTCGAGGAAAGCTTATGCACTGAAGTGGATTCTGTTCACAAACTGGTGTTCTTCTTGCAGAGAAGACCCCTGAAGATGCACGATTCGAATAGTGCTTTCCTTTCTCCAAGAGAGGTTGGAGTGTAGGCTGTCACCCTCCACCTTGAAAGTGTATGTGGCTGCCATCGCAGCCCATCATGATGCAGTGGATAGCCGGTCACTGGGGAAGCACAATCTCATTGTCAGGTTTCTGAGGGGTGCCAGAAGGTTACATCCTCCTAGGTCACCCCTGGTGGGATCTCTCTATCATCATGGCTGGACTTCAGAGGGACCCCTTTGAGCCACTGTATTCAGTTGAGCTTAAACTCCTGTCTGCTAAGATAGTGCTCCTGACCACACTCACTTCCATCAAGAGGGTCGGGGACCTCCAAGCATTTTTGGTAAGCGAAGAGTACCTTGTGTTCGGGCCGGCCTACTTTCACGTTGTCCTGAGACCCCGGCCTGGATACATGCCCAAGGTTCGTCATGGCTGGACTTCAGAGGGACCCCTTTGAGCCACTGTATTCAGTCGAGCTTAAACTCCTGTCTGCTAAGATAGCGCTCCTGACCACACTCACTTCCATCAAGAGGGTCGGGGACCTCCAAGCATTTTTGGTAAGCGAAGAGTACCTTGTGTTCGGGCCGGCCTACTTTCACGTTGTCCTGAGACCCCGGCCTGGATACATGCCCAAGGTTCCCACCACGCCTTTTCGCGATCAGGTGGTGAACCTGCAAGCACTGCCCTCAGAGGAGGCAGATCCAGCCTTGGTATTGCCGTGTCCCGTAAGAGTGCTACGCATATACATGGACCGCACCCGGAGTTTCAGAAGCTCTGAGCAGTTCTTTGTCTGCTACAGAGCTCAGCAGAAAGGGAAGGCTGTCTTCAAGCAGAGGTTGGCCCACTGGATAGTGGATGCCATCACCTTGGTGTACCAATCCCAAAGCAAGATGTGCCCCCTGGGGGTGAGGGCTCACTCCACACAGAGTGTTGCCTCTTCCTATGCGTTGGTGCACAGCACCTCTCTAGCAGACATCTGTAGAGCTGCGGGCTGGCCGACACCGAACAACTTCGCAAGATTTTACAGTCTCCGCATTGAGCCAGTTTCTTCCCGTGTGTTGGGTAACAGGTAATTGGCGGGAAGAGCTGGCTGGTGTCATGCTTGCTGCGCCATTCCCCCTCACCCGGGGATGTGAGCGCCTTTTTCCTCCTCTCGTAAGTTCCTCGGATGGCAAACCCTGGTTGAGTGTCCTCCAGCACCCCCGGCAGTCAGACTGGGTGGAGCAGTCTGACGCCAGGCCCAGTATCGGTGTTAGCTTGCCCTGGTCTCCGGTCAGCCCCTGTACTGGGCTAGGTGTCCATATGGCTTGATTCCCTTTTGACGATCCCATATGTGTATTCTTCCACGGTAAGGTTCCCCTCTCGTGAACCCATGTCTTCCCTTGACAGATCATTCTGTCAGTCTCTGCTGGCAGTCGTTCCATCCCTACTCTCAGGTAGGACCTGCCTCAGAGACCCATTCCATGTGTAGTATTTCCCTAGACCTGGGTCAGTCCATATCAGTGTCTCCACATGTCACCTCCCTACAGGTAGGATGTGGCCTCCATAGCGCCCTTCTCTGGAAGGCTTGCTTCCCCGTCGTTACTGCCAAGCTGTAACAACAAACAGGAAAGACTTGAAGCAATCTTTCAGTGAAGGTCGAAATCCCTTCTGTAAACAAATATGGTGAAATTGTGAAAGGAACAGCTGCTTGGCTATCACCAGCAGCGATATGCTCACCTTTGGTCCCTGCGGGTACCAAGGTCAGCGAATTTGCACTGGGGCAATCTTGAACCATCGCTGGTTGCCAGGGACAAGTTCTCGGCTCCTCAGCGTAAAACCTGATGAGTGGATGCACTTGTCGCCTATTTATACCTGTATGCACGGGGAGTGGCTCAGGTATGCAAAATCCACTAGCCAAAATTCGTTGGCGTTTTCTCTTAAAGTCAGAAATGATTGGGGCTCCCAAGTAAATCCCCTAATGTCGTCATCGACATAACGTCTCCGTTCCCTCCATCAGGGAATGAGGGTTGTGTTCGTAACTGAGATGCTCACCCTAAAATTCTGTCATTAATTACTCACCCTCATGTCGTTCCAAACCCAAATTAAGATATTTTTGATAAAATCTGAGAGCTCTCTGACCCTCTGTTGACAGCAATGCAACTGCAATGTTCCCAGACCCAGAAACGTAGCAAGGACATCAGTAAAATAGTCCATGTGACATCAGTGGCTCAACTTAAATTTTGCAAAGCTACGAGAATGCTTTTTGTGTGCAAAGAAAACAAAAATAACGACTTTATTCCCCTGAGTTAATGTCTTCTGCCATTTTGGAGAGTATCACAACGCAAATGCACGCTTTACCCTAAGCGAAGTCAGGATGGATGGGGTGAGCGGTCAGATGAGGCACAGGTGTCCCCGCAGGACCAGAAGGAGGGCAGCCAGTCCTTTACTGTGACCTAAATAAACACAAGCTGCCCCGGATGCAGCCCCACTTTACCACACAAACACACGTGTGCACACACACACACACACGTGCAGCCCGGAAGACACAGAAACTATCATGGATGCATTGGGTCATCCCAAAATAACAGCACCAAATGTCACAGATTCTTTAAGAGGAGATGAGAGGAGAGCCACCCATGACTCCACACTAAAGCAGGATTTAGCAGGTGTTCCTCTACTGTTAACTGCTTTATCAAATACAGACAGTCTCCATTAGAGAGATGACATTTTTCAGCACGTCTACATAAGAGATTACCTGAGCTATTCTGAGAGACCCCTATTTCATCTTTTCACAGTAAAGAGTATTAAAGGGGTAGTTGTGTAGATTAAACCCAGATTAAATTCATGCTTAATTCTACAGAAAACATATGCTCTTGCAGACATAATGTTCCACAATGGCCCCATCACACCAATTTGTGAGAATTTAAAATTTTTAACATAATGGGCTCAGCTGACTTTTTAAATATAAATTAACAAAAGGAGAGGAGAGCCACCCATGACTCCACACTAAAGCAGGATTTAGCAGGTGTTCCTCTACTGTTAACTGCTTTATCAAATACAGACAGTCTCCATTAGAGAGATTACATTTTTCAGCACGTCTACATAAGAGATTACCTGAGCTATTCTGAGAGACCCCTATTTCATCTTTTCACAGTAAAGAGTATTAAAGGGGTAGTTGTGTAGATTAAACCCAGATTAAATTCATGCTTAATTCTACAGAAAACATATGCTCTTGCAGACATAATGTTCCACAATGGCCCCATCACACCAATTTGTGAGAATTTAAAATTTTTAACATAATGGGCTCAGCTGACTTTTTAAATATAAATTAACAAAAATCACAAGATACGGATGTGCATGAAAAATAATCGGTGTGGATTACGTTAAAATATCAAGGGTTTAAGTGGAACCTAAATAAAGTCATCCCCAATTTTTTTCAGACACTTAAAGTATTATTTAACACACATACACACACACACACATGAGAGCATTATATAACATTCATCAAACCAAGTGGCATTTATTTAAAAGAAAGACATTTTTCTGAGCTCCATACATCCACTAAAAATACCCTGACACTAGTTGCTTAAAAGTTGTTGTAATAATGGCTCAGAAAGTGAAATTAGTTTGAAGAAAAGCTCCAGCAGCATTTGTGTGCAGATGCCATCTGGTTTGACATTTTATTTAATACAATGACATTTATACATATTTAAGTGTGGCTTAAGTGTACAAATGTTTTTTGGGGTCACTGTATGACATTTGAAGTAGTACTAGTCATTTCTTACCTTACATGCCAGTTTGTCCACTAGAGCAATAATAGAGTTTTTGAAGAGTGTAGCTGCAGTTAGAGGCCGTTTGGTCACCTCTGTAATACTCATTTTCCCATCAGGCCACATTTCTTTGAGGACGGGGTCAGAACTACAAGAAAAGTTTAGAAAAGAGAGTGATAAACGCATGACAAAAATATTAAGTGGAAAAAGCAGCAAGAACATGGAAGTGAAAAAACCCCAGAACAGAACAGGAATATAAAGAGGAAGTGCCCTACTTTAATAAGTCCTTGAACATACAAAGTCTTAAAGCATTATTTTAAAGGAACAGCTCAACACAAAATAAAAATGTTATCATTATTATCAGTGATAAAGGGTGTCATAATTAATTAATATGCTTTCATGTCATTCCAAATGACTGTGATCAGTTACAAAACATGTGAAAATCAATGGCGTAAATGTTGGCCTATTTGTCAAAGAAAGTCACTGTAATATACTGCAACAAGTCATAATACAGACTATTTTATGGTGCATTTTTGTCCACAAAAAAGCCATACAGGTTTGGTTTTAAAAGACACAAGGGTGAAAAAAATGAGGACAGAATAAAATTTTTTTGGATTACATTGATTATTTCAATGAAAGGAATGTTGAAGTCTTCAAACTACTACCTGTTGTACATCAGTCGCTTGAAATCCTGGAAAAGCGGGTCCTTGTTCTTATCAAGAAAGCCCTCAACTGAGTACCTGAGAGGAAAGTGAAAGGAGAAATCAGTACAAGGCTTGACATAAAAGAAAATTACAGTAATTGACTGACTCAGTGGTTAAAGCACTCAGCGAACAGTCATACATGACTCAACTCACACACGTACAGATGACTCACACGTCATGCAGGTAAACATACACTTGCACCATTATCTAAACAGCAAGGCATGAACAAAATGTTACAGATGGCTACTTCAGAAAGAAAGGTCTTAAAAAGATAATTAGACACATTCTGCTTTGCCCTTTTTGCCATTTTCATAGACAGGAGAGAAGATGAGGACAGGAAATGATGTGGAGGGAAGGGCTTAGTGGGACACGACTCCACTTTTAAGTGATGAAATGCAATAAATACAATAAATACAAAATGACTAGAGGTACCATGGTGCAATAACGGCATCAGATGGTAATACAATAGCACTATATGATACTGAATTAGGGCTGTAGCTATCGATTATTTTAGTAATCGAGTATTCTACAGATTATTCCATCGATTAATCGAGTAATCGGATAAGAAGTTATCATTCTTTATTAAAGAGCAATACTAAATATGCAAGAGATAATAAGATATATCTCTTAATAATACTAATAACTAATTTATCTTTTTAGAAAAATTTACATTTTTATTGCTGAAATTGCATACATTAATAACCGTGAAAACTAAACCCATTTCATGTATTTAATTGCCAAATTGCAAACACAAATATATCAATAAAAAAAATAAAAAAAATAAATACAAATACAAAAATCGATTTCACATTACTTTAAAAAAGGTAAACAGTACAAACTAAAACTAAGGCATAAATCAAAATAATAGTAATACAAATAATAATAATACCTAAACATTGCATTTATGTCGTGCAACTTAACTTTCAAGTTTCAGCCTAACTAAAGCTCAAGCATGACATAAGCCTTTACTGTCTTCTTGGAAAGCTTAGTGGCTTTTGTGAGAGGCAAAAATCAGTGGACAGGAAGGTAACTTGGAACAAGAACAAGAGACCATACACAATTTTAAACACATTTTTCTGCAACATGAAATTAGAGTTATTTGGAGAATAAACCCTCTTAAAAGTCCCTTTACGTACTGGTGTGTGTGTGTGTGTGTGTGTAAAACTTGTTTTTGATATCCTTTATATTCTGTGTGTGGGTCCGTTCACAGCAGTGATAGAAATTAATCTGTTCTAATAAGTTTAAATTGATTTTTACATTTTATGGGCATTTTTACCTTTATAAAGCCTTTTTTTCTAAAAGTGTGCATCATCTTTTGAGTCAAATTCTTACATTTAATCAGTCAATTAGAATAAAAGACATTTGGGCTGTTACCAACCAAATGATATCAGTATCAGAATTCATCTTTGCAATGCAGAGGAAACACAGAAGCTGCATGGGATTTATTTCCCACACAGAGGGACATGAACGCATTTAACCTGCAGTTACAAATGCATAAATAATATTTTGTTATTTTAAACATAAAACATTGAATATTGATATTTAAAATTATTTTAAAAATGAAAAGATGCTTTAAATGTGAAATTAAAACCCCAGCAGGTGGCAGCAAGTCACTGTTAAGAAGTGAGTCATTGCGATTGAACCGAATCATTTAAACGGTTGATTCATTCAGGAACGAAATGCCGTCATGTTTCACAGAGACGCAAAACGGCGCTGTGTTTGGAATTTTTTTGTTGGCAAAATAAAGCAAAAACAGGCAATATAGTGTCTAAAACGTAAGTCTCATAAATGTACCTTCTTGTTTATTGAACTGTTGAATAAAATCACATTTGTAATCATGCTGATTTTAGAGGTGGAAACTGGCACTCTTCGTGTGATATTGACTAACTTTCTTTCTGTGGTATTGGCGTTTAGTCTTTCACAAAACATAGCTAACGTAGGGACATTATAACTAGCCACCATATTGATTTACGGTCTTAAATATGTCCAGCGCTTTTTTTTAAAGTCTGGTCCCTGTTTTTATACAGTCTATAAACAGTCTACTGGTGTGTTCAAGTCATGTCGGATAGATGGTATTTACCACAAAGTCGTTATTATGAGTGGGAAATTCTAAATTTTCTTTAAGCCCCGAGTTTCCGAGTTGGGGACGCGTGTCAATGAGAAACATGGCGGAATCGATGGATGCAACGTCTGTAGTTGACGGTAAATTTTAGTTTAAATTGATAGTTTAGTTGTCCTATAAACTTAAATTGGTCATGTTCTTGTTATGCAGCTAGTTAATGAAATCCAAGTAAAAAAATGCTATAATTTTTGCACCTATAGGTGAAAAATCTTTTGATTTGCCATGTTGCATGTTTTAAAAATATTAAAAACGCAATTCACACCTGATGCGAATTCTTTGCTCTTCATTTTCTATAAGCAGAGTTAACAGACCGTGTTGTATTTTCTTGTAATTTATTAAAAGAAGGTACACCTCCATCTTGTGCCGACTAAACTGACTTGAATGTACCTGACGTCGTAATTACGACTTGTCAACTCATAAGTACGAATGTCCCAGGAGGACTTGAACGCAGCATTAGTTACAGCGTTTATCGGGTTGTGCGTCAGTAACAATGGTCCGTGGGGAAACACGGTGTTCCGTGCGTAGTTACAGTAAATGGACTTAACGAAGCCTCGATGATTTTTTGTATTCGAGTTACTCGAGGTATTCGAGGAATCGTTTCAGACCTATACTGAATCATACAGTGGTGGCCAAAATTGTTAGAACACCTGACTGATTTGAAAATATTGACCTTTTTTCATGAAATATGCAGATGGTTGCTCTGAGCACAACAAATATCAGATGAAGTGAGTCGTACTGTTTTTATCTACTTTTAACTTAAATATTTGGTATGTTCACCTTTTGCAGCAATTACAGCACATCTCTCTGGCAATATATTTACATTTACATTTACATTAATCATTTAGCAGACGCTTTTATCCAAAGCGACTTACAAATGAGGACAATAAAAGCAGTCAAAACTAACAAAAGAGCAACAATATATAAGTGCAAATGACAAGTCTCGGTTAGCCTAACACAGTACACGTAGCAAGGTGTGTATATATATATATATATATATATACATACATGCATATATATTATACACACACACACATATACACAAACAAAGAAAAACAAGTAGATAGAATAGAAAAAATAGAAAGCTAGTGTTTTTTTTTGTTTGTTTTTTTTAAATAAAAAACAAAAAAATGAAAAAGATAAATATAGATAAAGTAGAATTATAATAGAATAGAAAGTGTTAGGGTCAAATAAAGGTATTATTTCCTGATAACTTCAACACTAATGTTATCCCATGCCTTCTGCAACTCAAGTCAAAGGCTTTCCTTTGAATGTACAATAGATCTGTCCAGTTTATTTTCCAACTTGAACCCAAATTTGCTAGATGGGGTTGAGGTGCGGACTTTGAGGGGAACAGTCCATCATTTTCAATGTTCCAGCAGATTCCTTACGTCGCAGGTAGTCCTGGCAATAGTTTGTTTTGTGGGTATTGTAATGGCCAATTCAACAAAAACAACGGAAACCTCTTAAACATGCCAAGTGTTCTAACAATTTTGGCCACCACTGCGTATACAGTTTGGTTCGGTAAGATTTTTTAATGTTTTTGAATGAATTATCTTATATTCACCAAGGCTGCATTTATTTGATACATTAAAAACAGTAATACTGTGAAGTAATATTACAATTTTAAATAACTTTTCTATTTGAATATATTTTTAAATTTGATTTATTTCTGTGATGCAAAGCTGAATTTTCAGCATCATTACTCCAGTCCTCAGTGTTGCATGATCCTTCAGAAATCATTCTAATATGCTGATTTGCTGCTTAAGGAAGATATCAATGTTAATATCAGATGGGCCGTTTTTTTTTGGCTGTGATCCATTTATTTTTTTCACTATTCTTTGATGAATAGAAACTTCAAAAGGACGGCATTTATTTGAAATAGATTGTTTTGTAACATTCTTTCTAAATGTCTTCACTGACACTTTTGATGAATATAAAAAAATATATTTAAAAAAATATTACTGACCCCAAGCTTTTGAATGGCAGTGTACATATACTTCAACAAACTTGGACAATGAATACCAAGAAACTGTGCCAAGAAAACAGAAACAACAAACAGCTATTCACTGTGATTTGTTGATTACGTAAAGTGTAATCAATCTGGCCAGGTATGAAATCAAAGCAGCCTTTGGCTGTGATCCATTTATTTTTTTCACTATTCTTTGATGAATAGAAACTTCAAAAGAACAGCATTTATTTGAAATAGATTGTTTTGTAACATTCTTTCTAAATGTCTTCACTGACACTTTTGATGAATATAAAAAAATATATTTAAAAAAATATTACTGACCCCAAGCTTTTGAATGGCAGTGTACATATACTTCAACAAACTTGGACAATGAATACCAAGAAACTGTGCCAAGAAAACAGAAACAACAAACAGCTATTCACTGTGATTTGTTGATTACGTAAAGTGTAATCAATCTGGCCAGGTATGAAATCAAAGCAGCCTTGAGTTCATACATCTCTGGGGACCGCATTAATAAACGCAGATGTGCCACACCAACAGTCAGACCAACGCACATAGACACGTGTTCATTTAATCAAGTAGAAAGCAACACTGCATAATACATGCAAGCGCACATGATTTGCTTACACATTTTCAAACACACACACAATTGTTCACACTCACAGTCAAACATGTGCATGGCCACATGGCTGTGGAATAGCAATATCACTGGGGTAAAAGCAGTTCTGAGAGGACAGATGCTGCCCTGTGGCCTTTCTGCAGTAGGCCGGGCAAATTCCTGAAAACAGGGTGAGAGTGGGGATAAAACAGCAAGAGTGAGAATTCTCAAAGTCACAGTGGTATAGAGGAAGTTAATTTGATAGCATCTAAAAATACTGACTTACAAATGCATCTGCTTCATTTTCAGCGCCATGGTGAGGTATGATGCTGCTTATTATGGAGTGTGAAATGGTCATATGATAAATGTGAGATGACTTTGTGGAACAAATGATAAAAGAGTAGAATAGAGAGTGCAAGTGTTAGATGGTCAGATAAAGATGGAAGAGATGTGTTTTTAGCCGTTTCTTAAAGAAGGACTGCTCAGATTAAGTTGGGCAGGTCATTTCACCAGGAGGGAACAGTTAATGTAAAAGTCTGTGAAAGATGATTTTTTTTTTATAAATAAAAAGAAAACAAGTAGATAGAATAGAAAGTGCTAGAGTTAGAGGGTCAGATAAAGATGGAAGAGATGTGTTTTTAGCCGTTTCTTAAAGAAGGACTGCTCAGATTAAGTTGGGCAGGTCATTTCACCAGGAGGGAACAGTTAATGTAAAAGTCTGTGAAAGTGATTTTGTGCCTCTATGGCACTATAATGCACCATTCACTTGCAGAATGCAAGCTTCTGGAGGGCACATAAATCATGGCCACATTGCACTAATTAATTCCCTCGTTTTAGTTAAATCGCTGTCATGTTGCACTAATTAGTTCCCTCGTTTTAGTTAAATCGTTGTCATGTTGCACTAATTAATTCACTCGTTTTAGTTCAATCACAGCTGCAATGCACTAATTTGTTATCTGCTTTTGTGCTCAGTAGAGAATACACTACACTGTGCTGCAGAAATAGTGAGGCTAGTACAGCATGGTAATATGCTATTCTGAACATAGCCAAGAAGTAGACTACATAAAAGGAGATACACAATTGAAGCGGGGGGGGAAAATAAATAAAAAAAGAAAGAGAGAGGGGAAGCACGAGACAGAGTGAGGGAAATAGGTCATGGTTTGGAGGGGCCGGTCAGGGTGTATATTTAGCGAGACCTTCCTCCATCACTGACACAGCTGAGCCTAAGGGATCTCACAGATTTTATTTTGTAAGTGTGACTGAGGGGTTGACATGCCAGTTCTGACTGTCTTCATCCTAAGGGAACTTCCTAGTGTGTGTGTCTGGCTGAGAGTGAGACAGGCATCCGTCTAGCAGATCTGTATGGTCCATGCATTCTCAGACAGATCCAAAGCGATTGTCACAGAATTGTGAGCGTGCTCGGTGCTTTAACTGCAGGGTTGTCATAATAGTGACATTCCTTTGCACTCTTGACCTAATTATCAAGCATGTGACACGTGGCTGCCGACACAGTTCATCACATTTCTCGGACCAGTCGCCAAAGAAACGCTGAATTTACAATTCTCTTCTTGAATTCTCCTATACCGGCTTTCACAGTTCACTCCCTCAGACTTGTATAGAACAGATCTGAGAACAGTTTCAACATGAAAGGAAACTGCAAAAATGCACTGCGAAACTTTATTTCAAGACTAATTTAGCTTTAATCAGTTACTTCCGGAGTTATACTTAAGCACATGCTCATTAAGGAGCGAAAAGGAAACCGATGGGAAAAATGTGTCATCTATTTTCAGAGCCAAGCCCTCCAGTAGCTTCTCTCTGCTCCTCTGTCCTCAATGAGAAAAGGTCTTACTATTTTCTAAATGAGGACACAGATTTTGCTGAGGTACAGCAAACTGCACACATCTGCACCAGCAGCAATTTCAAGTATTTATAAAACTGCATCTTCCAACCTTTAAAATAAACTTTACCTTCAGGTAAACGCATAATGTCAACATGAAATCCAAACTCACCCTATCCTAGGTTTTATGTTCAAGGTCCTTTGAATATTGAAATTAACATATTTACAAGATGACAACAAGAGATTGTACTGAACTGGTCACATCTTTGGGCTTGTTCATGAAGAAACGGCCAAAAAGAGTCTTGACTGTTGATGTCCATCTTCAATGGTTAATATCTAGCTCAAGTGGTCTGAAAACTGTAAAGTTGGTTGCTTTAACATTTTTAATTGTCCTATTTATTTTTGAGTAATTACACCAATGCACTGGTATTGGTATCCAGTTTTCTATTTTTATTTTATGTGGTTTAACCACTGAAGCTTCCTGTGTGTCATGGTCAACAACAAATTTTGCTTATACAGACTTTCTTAGAAACATCATCTCAGCCCAGGATATCCTAGTTCCATGGAACAAAAACTGATATATATATATAAAGCACACTTATATGTACATTTAGTACACTACAAATTCATATGCACTATACCTGTGGACATTTTACACATCATATCATCATTTTACATATCACTCTGTTCCACGAGCAGCTTTGGGGCTCTCTGATCACTTTTTAGGGGGTACCTAGATAAGTACAGCGCTGTCAGCATATATGCTATATATTTTCCATTTATATGAGGGTGAGAAATTGTCATTTTTTTTTAATACCTGCTAACTTTCAGGTATCTCTGCTGGGGGGCCAGATGTATAATAATGTATGAAAATGTTCCTAAATGCATCCCTCTTTAGAAATCGCAATTCCTCTTAAATTCAAGCCCAATGTGTACAAGGGAATCAACTCCACCTTCAGAAGGCCCATAAATATCACTTTTATGGTTCAGTACAACAACATAAATGTGCAAGGAAGTCCAAGCATGCTGGAAAACTTATGTGCAGTAGGCATGGTCTGGTTTCTGTACAATGTATATGTATGTATATATTATTATTTTGAGGAAATCATCAACATAAATGAATTAATTGCAGTTATGTAATTATCACAAACAGTTACATTTTGCTCATTTGTGCATTACTTATGCATAATAATATGAATGCATTTTTCTGAATGCCTATTTATCTTTACATCTGCGAAAACAATGTTGAGTTTTAGGGGGTACCTAGATAAGTACAGCGCTGTCAGCATATATGCTATATATTTTCCATTTATATGAGGGTGAGAAATTGTCTTTTTTTTTAATACCTGCTAACTTTCAGGTATCTCTGCTGGGGGGCCAGATGTATAATAATGTATGAAAATGTTCCTAAATGCATCCCTCTTTATAAATCGCAATTCCTCTTAAATTCAAGCCCAATGTGTACAAGGGAATCAACTCCACCTTCAGAAGGCCCATAAATATCACTTTTATGGTTCAGTACAACAACATAAATGTGCAAGGAAGTCCAAGCATGCTGGAAAACTTATGTGCAGTAGGCATGGTCTGGTTTCTGTACAATGTATACGTATGTATATATTATTATTTTGAGGAAATCATCAACATAAATGAATTAATTGCAGTTATGTAATTATCACAAACAGTTACATTTTGCTCATTTGTGCATTACTTATGCATAATAATATGAATGCATTTTTCTGAATGCCTATTTATCTTTACATCTGCGAAAACAATGTTGAATTAATCTAATTACTGGTATATATGTGCAAACTATTTTGTACGTGTAAGTTGTAGTTGGTGTAAGCATAATAACTGTGTAACTTATTCAGTTATTCAATTTCTGTTTAATTACAGTAATTATATCATGATATAAATGTGAAGGATTTGTCAGTGCATTTTATTCTAAAGAAAACAATACTCAACAAAATGTAAAAATGTTTGATTTTAGAAACATTTTTTCTCTCTCTATTTATGTATATAATTTGGGTGGGTGAGAATATATGGGATGATATTCCATAAGAATACATCTTTTATGAGATGTATTTAGTATTTGTTATTATTTACAGCTGAATATTCTGTTTGTTTCTGTAACATGAAAGTCATTTTTGTTGTTGTTGTTTTAAATGTGGACTGAATGGCAAATGTACCACAGTGGTACAATGAGGTAAATATCTTGTCATGTTGCAATTTATGTAGCTTTCATTTGTCCTTGAGAATATGCAAACATTTCAGCTTCAGATTGCTGCTAAAATGAAAGACTAGTAGTATTTCAAGCTCTCCCCATCAGCATGTTCACATCACCTGCAGTACTTTAAAGGGGTCCTATTATGCTCTTTTACAAAGTCTTGAATTTTTTGGGGGGGTGTACTAGAACATGCTCTCATGCTTGGTGGTTCGAAAAACGCATAATTTTGAACTGTGTAACTTATTCAGTTATTCAATTTCTGTTTAATTACAGTAATTATATCATGATATAAATGTGAAGGATTTGTCAGTGCATTTTATTCTAAAGAAAACAATACTCAACAAAATGTAAAAATGTTTGATTTTAGAAACTTTTTTTTCTCTCTATTTATGTATATAATTTGGGTGGGTGAGAATATATGGGACGATATTCCATAAGAATACATCTTTTATGAGATGTATTTAGTATTTGTTATTATTTACAGCTGAATATTCTGTTTGTTTCTGTAACATGAAAGTCATTTTTGTTGTTGTTGTTTTAAATGTGGACCACAATGGTACAATGAGGTAAATATCTTGTCATGTTGCAATTTATGTAGCTTTCATTTGTCCTTGAGAATATGCAAACATTTCAGTTTCAGATTGCTGCAAAAATGAAAGCCTAGTAGTATTTCAAGCTCTCCCCATCAGCATGTTCACATCACCTGCAGTACTTTAAAGGGGTCCTATTATGCTCTTTTACAAAGTCTTGAATTTTTTGGGGGGGGTGTACTAGAACATGCTCTCATGCTTGGCATAATTTTTCACATAATTTACATTATTACAATACCTTTTTCCCTATCCTGGCACAAACGGCTCGATTAGTTTCAGGTTTGATGAAGGCCCGCCTTCCGAAAAACAAAATGTGATGTGATTGGTTAGCTGTCCCAGTGCGTTGTGATTGGCGAACAGCTTAGACAGTGTTTCAGTACTGCCACGCCCCTTGCCAAAGCAGCAAGTTTAGTTAAGGATGGCGTCAATATTGCCATATCAATTTGAGCCAGATTCAGACCCAGAGAATATTGAACAAGGGGATCGCGCAGAACCTTTGCAAAGACGGATATTGCAAGACATATTAGAGTGGTAACGTTATTGTTTTTGTTTTTTGCCAGGCGGCATATATATGCAAACTCATTCTCTGCCAGCAGTAGGCGCTATTGGAGTGGTAGAGATCAAGGTTTCCCCGGTAATGGCTGTACACAAAGCAGCGCTCCGCTAAAAAAAACACTGCTTTATCAGACATTACATGCAAGATTAAATGAAAATGACATCCAATTTTCTGAAGACAGTCGGTTTTGAAGACACGACCTCGCCCCTCCCCACCCCCAAACCATTCGAATTTCCATAGGCGGAAATTATTTTAATGATATTCAAATGGGCCGCTCTGTGACATCACAAAACCCAGAAAACAAACGTTGTAGTCCAAACGGGCCGTTCGTTGTAGTTCTTGAAAACGGATTTTTATAGATTTTTATATCTCCCTTTGGAGTGGACTTTGAGATTTGTAAGTTTGAAGATCTTTTTTATGCCCATACAACACTACACACTGACTAAAATTCAAAAAGTGAATTTAAAGGACCCCTTTAAAACACTCACGTAACATCTCCCGCGTAGTGTCGGATACGGAAATCTCGATTGAAATCCATGGTCTTATCAGCGGGACAGAGCTGAGAGAGAGAAGAAAAAAAATCACCAGTTTTAGTGGTCATAGCATCAACAGGTATCAGACTCTCCATGTTTTCGTTTCTGTGAGGGTGTAATGTAAGAGAATAATGCCCCCTACTGACCCTGCTGCCAAATTGCAGAAGTGCAGTTCTGCAACTAGAGTCTGGTTAAATGAGGTTGCAGTTTTGTTCAAAAATTCATGACAAGCTAAAAAATGTATGCTTATGTGATGTGATCGGGGGATTGCTGAGGCAAGAAGGAATGGTAACTCTTGTGAGTGCTTACTTTCCGGGAGGTGTAGTGAGGGTGCTGGCCCAGCTTTTTGTTCATGCTGTCCAAGCAGACGGTATCTGTGACTTTCCCTGCAGTGAGACAGGCTTCATCCAGGACGGAGATGATGCCCTTATGAGGCTGCTCCACTAAATCCACTATGATCTGATTGTTAAAGTATTCTATCTAAAAGAAAGAAAGGTCCAGTTTAGAGAAAAGGCGCATGGATTATATTTAGTATGGATTAAGTTTTTGTATCATACTCACATTCTGCCATGTGATACCCTCTCTCTGGTACTCGTCCTGCTCCTGCCGTAGAATAAGCTCAATGAAGAGCTGCTGTAGCTTCTCGTTGCAGTAGTTAATGCAAAACTGCTCAAAGCTGCGGACATGAAATGGGTAAGAAAGAACCAACCACTTAAACCACTCAAAAAAAATGTCCCATGCATTTGAAGTATTTTAATGCCAAGCAATATTAATAACTACACAATGCATGAATGACACTGACCTGTTGTTATCAAAGATCTCAAAGCCATAGATGTCCAGCACACCTATAACAGTGTTTTTGCCATGCAGGGCAGGATTGTAGTCCTTCACTTGAATCACGCTATTGATACGACCCACTATCCACGCAAATAATCTCTCATATAAAGCCTAAAATGAAAGCCATGCCAAAATAAGAACTGAACATATAATACAGTAAAGACATATTTTAAGTGGTCATACCAACATTTATCATTTTATTTTTTCCTAAAGTTCACTTTAGTTTTTTTGCACCAAAAACAGATGCAAGTTTTGAATTTTCCACACTCCCATTTCCCTGATATTAAACATACATTGGTGATGTACTGTAAGTGTTCATGTATTCATTCTTTGATGTCACAAAGTTTCCTAATGAGCTGTTTCTGCAAAATATAGTCTTTCAAATGAAGAGCGACTTTTGAGTTCTGAAAGTTACAGGATGCTTACATAGTAAACTGAACTGGTATGATTTAAAGGGGTCATATGATGCTTTTTTAAAGATCATTATTTGGTGTATTTGGTGTAACAGAATATGTTGACATGCTTTAATGTTCAAATTATTATTCTTCAAATACTGTACATTATTGTAGGTCCTCTATGCCCCGCCTCTCTCAAACGCGTCGTTTTCAACAAAGCCCCCTCCTTTGACAAGCGCAGTCTGCTCTGATTGGCCAGCTGACCCAGTGCGTTGTGACTGGCCGAACACCACAAGCACGCGTCGGAAATGTAACGCCCCTTACCATAAAGGGCTTCAGCAGCAGCAGCAGCTTCAGCTTTCAAAGTAAATATCAAGACAGTTAATAATGTCATTTTTAATGTCATGAGTTTTACCATCAGTTCAAGCCCGAAAGGGCAACAGAGTCGCATGACAGACACAGTGATGAAGCAGTACACAAGCCGCGGTTAAGACAGCTGACGTGCTATGATTTCTGACAGGCAGTTCACTCTCCTGTGATGTGACCGTTCCCCTCACACACACACACACACACACACACACGACGCGTTACTCTGCGCTGCGCAAACCTCCGCATTTGAACAGTCAATAGCAAATACTTAAACTAATAACAAAACATCCTTACAGTGGCTGATTCAGAAGCGCCAGATTGTCATAGCAAAGTCGGAATTGACCCTTTTTTTTTTTAGAAATAGCCTTTGTGCACAGCCAGCCTTGTACTCTTCTAGGTTAAAAAAACTGTCGTCCATAAAATGCGTTGCACAAATTCGAACATCTGGGTTGTGCTGTTCTGTTGTAAATTAACCAATGATTCCTAATTGCATCAACACTACTGCTGTTCCTGAAACCACGCCTTCTTTCTTTGCGTGCACATTTGGCCGGCATTATGCTAATATTTCCGTAGACATGTGGGGGCGTGTTAGAACAAGCCGTTTTAGGTAGGCGTGGCTGACTCTTACCTTTTATAAAGAATATCTCTTTGGATTTAAGACTTTTAGTCTTTGCAACTTTACAGATCTTCTTTATGCACCAAGAGCTTGTAACACTCCAAAGAGAAAGGAAAACTTGAAATCACATCATATGACCCCTTTAAAGGATTAAAGGAAAATCAGATTTTTCATATGCTACCTCTAAGAATCTTTGTGTAATTAGAATAACTAGATGATGGATGAGCCACAAACAAGGAAGACTTTTTGCAGGAAAGTGTATAATACCTTGGCAAAAGCGTCTCTTCCATAGCTAGCTTCCTGCTCATTGTGTCCCTTTTCAATGACCTCTCCACCCCCAGTAGCCACTGTACGGTACAGCAGTGCTTTTCTGGTATTCTCAGGCTCTGTGGACGTCAGCTCAGAAATGTGCTTCACTGTATCTTCACCGACAAGTACGACATGTTCACCATCACTAGTAAACTGAAGGTTACCCTGAAACAATAACATTGCAAGTCATTTAAACCAGTGGTTCCAACTAGGGGGCCTAAAATTATTTAAAATAAG
Organism: Sinocyclocheilus grahami; assembly: GCF_001515645.1. Taxonomy (NCBI): domain Eukaryota; kingdom Metazoa; phylum Chordata; class Actinopteri; order Cypriniformes; family Cyprinidae; genus Sinocyclocheilus; species Sinocyclocheilus grahami. The sequence continues at coordinate 881,233 of NW_015505427.1, read as the reverse complement.
ACAAAACAAAGTTTAAATTAAGCTAAAACTCCTGAATACTAAGATGCGAGCTGAAATTATATATTTTTTATTTAATTTGTTCCCTTAACAACTGCCATTTTTATTTAAGAACCATAAACCATAAACAACCTGGATATATACTGTATGAGAGAATTTTAAGTGGAAATGTCATGAAAATTAATAAAATATGAAATAATTTTTTTATATACTGAATATATTTCAATGATATAAGTATATGCTGTATATCAATGTATTATTAAAAAAATATTATTAAAAATTACTTAGGCTATATGTTGTCAAGCAAAACGACTAAAATTACTTTATTTAAAAAACAGTGTAATCACAAACTAGAAAAGTAATGTACATTCTCTGGCAATAAAATCAGTTATAATCAATATATATGTGTTTAATTACTACATTGCGCTTTCAAATTAGACTGCAATCAGGAATTTTAACAGCAGAAGACAATCTTCCAGAGCACTCAGTATGGGACTGACCAGGTGTAGGATGGTACTGAGGATCTTGTAGATGGAGCTGATCTCGTCGGTGGTGAAGCCAATCACTTTCAGTGCTGCCATCACAGCTTTGTGACATAAGGAGTCATTATTGGATGCCTGTGAAGATGATTTGGAATGACAGAGAGAGAAGTTAAGAAACACTGCATATTTTGAAATAGTAATATTCGCAGTACGCTGTATAAACTCCTATCGGAGAGCAGAATGCTATTCATTCAGTCTTGAATGGTTAGTCTGTGAAGTGGTTGTGTGTTCATAAACTGTAATATACTCGTAGGATAAGTACGTACAAGTGTGATTGAGGCTCCTTGACTGGTGTAGGCATATTCTGCTGGATCTCTCTGCAGATACAAAGACTTCAGCAATCCATCAGATCCTCCCCGTAACACCTGCACAAACAGGACATATCAATGCTGATTTATCTTAAGGGTTTATTAAACATTTAATAACAGTTCGTGCAGCCATTGGCACTCTTGAATTAATATCGTAAATTTCATTCAGCATAACCTGTTCGGAAGATCTCACCTGATAAAATGAGTGGAAATTTCTCTCTCCCTCCTGCTGTTGGGCAACTCTAGACTATTAACACAGCAAAGTATTTGTGTTAATTGCTTTTCTGTGCTATAAAGTAGGCCTATTGATTTGACTCTCAATCCACCCTGAACAAAGAGGACCTCAGTAGTTGCACTCAGAGGGATGATTTCCCACCTCTTTTTTTTTTTTTTTTACTTATATTTTAATATATTAAAATTTCTGCAAAGCACCAATGACTTTTTATTGCCAAGGTAATATCACAAAAATATCATTAATAATAAAAAACTATTAACTTTCAGCGCGTTCAGTTGTTATATCTAGCACAAAAAAAAAAGTTCTATAAACGTTTTCTAACCTTGGTTATGGAAGCGTTATTTCTCTGTTACTTTTAAATGTTCTTTGAACGTTCTGAAAAGAAAAAAAAAATTTAAACGAACGTCCAACTAAAACGATTCAAAAGTAGAGCATTCTATGATGCACTCCAAAAATAATGCTTCAGCGCTAACATTCTGAGAACATTATTAAAGACCAGATAACAATGTTTCTATGTTAGCCAAAGTTTTGAGAACGTTCCAAATCGGACGGGAGAAAACATCTTAGTATATCACAAAACTGTCCTTTTAAAAAGTAAAATAAAATGTAATAAAAATTGTTTATTTGGTTCGTGCCGAACGGTTTGAACAAACCAAGCAAAGGTAAACAATAACCTGTACATGAAAACAAAGCCCTGCACAGTCAGTAAAAACACCCTAATATTTTTTGCAAGACCTAGCAAAAAATATGGGCTAACAGTTATATATTTTTTTCATCAAATTGCGATCCCCCCATTCAAATCGAACTATTATTATTTTACGTGCTAATGTCAAGTTTCATATTCATGTCATATTCCTTGGCGGGTTTTAATTAGTACTGATACAACACTGAAGGCCTCACCTTCTCCAGCAGGTAGTTGTTGATGTGTCCTCCTGTGGGGTCTCCGTTGAAGTTGAAGTTGATGTCCATGTATTTGCCAAAGCGGCTGGAGTTGTCATTGCGGTTGGTCTTAGCATTTCCAAAGGCCTCTAACACACAGTTGGATTTCAGAAGCACGTTCTTCACACTGTGGTAGGATGCAAATACAGTAATAGGCAAAAACAATGTATAAACAAAGGTGTTTTGTCAGCTTACACAACAATAAGAGACTCAATGTCATGTCTAACGTTAGAAGATGTTCAGCCTTCTTCTCCAAGTTTAAGTTAAGCAGTCCATTAAACATGAACATTTGGCATTTTCTTTTCAAATAATCTGTCTTACAAATCTGTTTTTACTATATTAAGTTTATATTTTGTGTAATAAAAGCAATAAAATGCTTTAGTGCTGGGCAACGATTAATCGCGATTAATCGCGATTAATCGCATTCAAAATAAAAGTTTTTGTGTATGTGTGTGTACTGTGTATATTTATTATGTATATATAAATACACACACATGCATGCATATATATAAGAAAAATATGTATATATATATATAATATAAATTATATGAATATAAATATAACATGTAAACATGTACTGTATATAACAATATAAAAATATACATGTAAATATTTTTTAAATATATACTGTATGTGTGTGTCTTTATATATACATAATAAATATACACAGTACACACACACATAGCCTACAGCGGGTAAAATAATTATTGAATGCGTCACCATTTTTCTCAGTAAATATATTTCTAAAGGTGCTGTTGACTTGAAATTTTCACCAGATGCCGGTAACAACCCAAGTAATCCATACACACAAAGAAAACAAAACAAATAAGTTCAGAAATTAAGTTATGTGTAATAGAATTGAATGACACAGGGAAAAAGTATTGAACACATGACAAAAGGTAGGTGCAAAAAGGCATGGAAAGCCAAGAAACCAGCAGAAATCTATCAGTAATTCGAAAGCATCATGCCTCTAGTCAGTGGGAATTAATATTAGCTGGTTCAGTCCCAACACCTACAGTACCAGGATGATGAAGATGAAACAAGGGTGGACATTTCAGCAAGACAATGATCCCAAACACAGCCAAGAAACCTCTCAATTTGTTTTAGAGAAAGAAAATAAAGCTGCTAGAATGACTTGAATGCAATAGAAAATAAGAACTAAAGATCAGAGTTCATAGAAGAGGCCCACAGAACCTTCAAGATTTGAAGATTCTGTGGAAGAATGGGCCAAAATCACACCTGAGCAATGCATGCCACTAGTTTCTCCACAGAGGAGGCATCTTAAAGCTGTCATACATACATTTCAGTACTTCAATACTTTTTCCCTGTGTCATTCCATTTTATTACACAGAACTTAATTTCTGAACTTATTTGTTTTGTTTTCTTTGTATGTATGGATTACTTGGATTGTTACCAACATCTGGTGAACATTTCATGTCAACAGCACCTTTAGAAATATATTTACTGAGAAATATAGGTGCAATATAGGTGTTCAATAATTATTTTACCCACTGTATATTATATAAACAAAAACTTTTATTTTGGATGTGATTACTCGCAATTAATCGTTGCCCAGCACTAAATTAACTACAAAAGGAAAGGAAAAATAGCCCTAAAAAGTCCAGTATCCCCAGAAAACTGACCTCTCGACCTCTGCTCTCTGGTTAGGGTTGGTGATTGCTGCAATGTACTGCATAATGTACTTGCTTGCCTCAGTCTTGCCTGCTCCGCTCTCACCTGAAACACAAGGAGATTTGTCTAATCCATACAGTAATGTCTTTGTTTATCAGTTTTATTCTTCCCTTATTAAACGCACAGTGGACAAACTCTCTGTACATGGTTCATCACAGAGTAATTCTGCTGCTCCGAACAGTTTTACAGATGCGCTAAAATCAGCAAGGAAGAGGTATGGAAGAAATAAAAGCAAAAAAAGATTTTATATAGGTCCAGCTTTTATATACATAGGTCTTGGTTTGATTGTATAGGTTTTGGCTTGGTTTTGATCAAAATGACGTCACACCAGTTTGTTCTTGGATTCTGCTTGAAGTATACCGGGGCCCCAATTATAATATTTTAAGATGAACACCTGCTGGACTGAAGCAGCTTAGCTTTACTTTACTGCCCATACTTAATTCTTAAAAAATCATGTTAAATCATGTATCAAATATGATCCATCAGGCTTTTGAGTATCTCTCAGTCATCATTTTATTCCATTGCATTATATATATTTGCCCTCCATAATAAAAAACTACAGAGCTAAGCATCTAGATATATTATTGAGACCCTAGTGAAAAATAAATATACTAAAATGTAAAAAAATGTATATGTTAATTACACTACATATATAAAAATACCCTGCAATTGTACTTTTAGTATACTTAAATTGGAAATTTGCTAAATTGAATTGTGAGGAAGTAGTGCTGAAGTCCAACTAAATATATACCAAAGTATATCAGCATATGTATGTGCGTATTTCTGTACGCATGTGGTAGAAGGAACTATCTTTAAACACGAGAGTATTTCTCATCTTGCTGAGCTACCACAGGCCCTGAAAGCAGCCACAGCGAAACCTTAACTAAACCTCTGTCCTGTTATCGAAACCTGTTTTGCTCAGTCCTTTGCCATTCATAACCTTCCCCATGTTTGTTGTCATTTGACATGAAAACACATACTTTGGCTTTTTATACGCACAATTAGTCATGCATATTCAACAATATAAGCTATAAGTGATCATTATCTTACAAGAGGATGAATGGCATTTCCGAAAGCCCACCCTCTTCCTCTGGTCCTGCAATCACAGGGGAGTTTGGATCATAGACTGCTGTCAAGAGCTAGATCTCTCACATAGTCTGAGTTTTGCTGCCCACACACACTAATCTAGGATCTGTTCCATTCTTGCAAAACTTACTCACAACCATAAACAACAGGACCAAACAAGATACAAACAGACAGGAAAGGACGCACAGCATGCCATTTATGGAGAAATAAAAAGGGGTGCTGCGAGCAATTGTGATACCAATCAGCAGTGATACTATCACTGAACATGTTAATTTGAATGGTTCCATAGTATTATTAACTGAGTTAATGTTGTTTCTTCTTAATCACAATATTACAAATTGCGTTCTATTAAATACATGTACAACTACAAATTCTGTTCAAATAATACGGTAGTAGATAGTTGGCAACCACAATTTTAATGCATTTAAGTTTAAAAGGTAGGACATTTGAGAGCTGAAAGTTCAGGTCCATGACAAAAATTAATTTACTGCTCTAAAGCCAAAAGGTTATGTCATTATGTCTGTTAACTTAAAGGGAATAGTTCACCCAAAAATTTAAATCCTGTCATTAATTACTCACACTCATGTCGTTCCAAACACATAAAACCTTCTTTCATCTTCGGAACACGAATTAAGATATTTTTGATGAAATCCGAGAGCTCTCTGACCCTCCCATAGACCGCAATGCAACTGAAATGTTCCCAGACCCATCGGTACATCGGTAAAATAGTCCATGTGACATCAGTGGTTCAACTGCAATTTGACAAACCTATGAGAATACTTTTTGTGCGCAAAGAAAACAAAAACGAACAACTTTATTCAACAATTCTTCTCTTCCAAATCATGTATTCCGCTATTATGGAGAGTACCACGACATGTGTGTTCTGCGTCAGCAGCACCATGCGCATGCGTTGTTTATGTGGCACTCTCAATAATGGTGGAATTTGGAGGAAGAGAATTGTTTAATAAAGTCATTATATTTGTTATCTTTGCACACAAAAAGTATTCTCGTAGCTTCGTAAAATTACGGTTGAACTACTGATGACACATGGATTATTTTACTGATGTCCTTGCTACGTTTCTGGGCCTTGAACCTGTCAGTTGCATTGCGGTCTATGGAGGGTCAGAGAGCTCTCAGATTTCACCAAAAATATATTAATTTGTGTTCCGAAAATAAACGAAGGTCTTATGGGTTCGGAACGACATGAGGGTGAGTAATTTTTGGGTGAACTAACCCTTTAAAGACAATTCCACTTTTACACATTAAACAATTATTGACAATAAAAAAGAAAATGTTTTAGGTATGAGTAACACCTTATTCAGTTTATTGTAATGAACGTTTATGTGATTACAATAGTTTGAGAGTGAGAGTCGGAGAATGAGCCAATATTGAGTCACTATTCACAGTATTTAATGTATAACTATTACAAATGTCATAGATTATTTCACATAGATTAACATTAGTCACCTGTTGATCAAGGAAATGACATTTGATTACATTACAGTAATGCCTAAAAATAATCAAATGCCCAAAAAGAATAGTGTTAAGACAACCAGTTAATCATAATGACCACTGTCGAAATTCTTAAATAGCAGACCAAAACATGGGGGATATATATTTTTTTATACAACAGAAAACTGTATCTGATAGAAATACTCGATAATACACATTCTCAATTCATACAATATTAAATCATAATCAATGCTTCATTAATTATAAGGAAAATGTATTTGTATAATATATTTCTCACATTTTAACAGTTTCAACACAAGAGCCTCAGCTCTTGTTTCCTTTTTTTTTGACAGGGAGGTGCTCAGTCCCTAATTCAACCACAGGGCCTGCCTCACTTCCTGTAGAATGCAGAAAAAGACACTTCCTCATTGAGTCACTATGGTAATGAAGGAGAGTCTTGACAAAAAAAAAAGCTGAATACAATGCAAGTACTGCAATAATAATAGACAGGTAGACAGGAGACATTGGAAGTTACATGAATATGCTCCTTTTCTTTATCACATAATTTCAAAAATAATCACAGTGATTGCTGCAAAATTGAGTACAATGTAATATTTCGGGTTAAGCTCAACTGACAGTATTTGTGGCATAATTTTGATTACCACAAAAAAAAAATGGGTGGGGTTAAAAGCAGAAATGTAAAGCTTATAATGGTTATAAATGCACTGAAATTATTTGAGTATTATTTGAGCTGTTCTTATCATTCTTTGTGTTGTTTCGATATTTTTACAGCTGTGTTAGGTGTTTTAAAATTAAATATAACTTCACACAGAAAAACGTAGTAAACAATGCTTATGCGCCCATGTTATTTTGTTTCATGTCTTGTGGCTATACTGAACCAATGAGTATAGCCACAAGACATAAGACATATAACCAATGAGCCCCATTCAGATTTTTTTCTTTTAAATAAGTGGAAATTCATTTTCATGGTAATCAATCAATCAATTTTTAATTTTCTTTTTGTACTGAACCCAGAATTGTCTCATGAATATACATGTTATTAAGCAAATTGAACTATCAGCATAGAGCAGCATTCCACTGCTCTCTTAAAGTAGTGTCAAAGTGTCTGACTTCTAAAAAGTCTCAAAGTGTGTTTTCCAATGAAAGGCTATGAGGAATTCATGTTTTAATGTTGTTTTAACAATTTTAACTTTTGTTTTTGAACTTGATCTTTCGTTTAGGAATAAAAGCAGCCATTATTTTAGGAATGTGCCCTTGTTTAGATGTCTTAACTTCTTTAGGGGGTGTCAAATTCTGCTCATCATAAGCTGATGGTTCTTGGTTTACTCTGCTTTCATTTTTGTGTTGTAATCGAGAGGCGCTGTGTGCCCTGCCACATTGTGCAGAGGATTTAGAGGATTTAGAGGACTTGCGACCTCTTTCCTGTTGTACTTCTGGCTGTAATTGAGAGTCAGTCCGGGAATGTGAGGCAGAGGAGCTACTAACAGTAGTAGTGTACACAGCATCAGGAATTCCTCCCAAGTCTGGGTTCTCCTCTCTATGCCTTGTTTTTTGTTTTGGCAAAGAGCTGCTGCGTCGCAGAAAGTTGTGAGAAAGAAAGTGTCTTGGCGAAGCAATGCTAGCTTCCTGTCCAAGAAGCTTTTCCTTCGCGTCATAACTGTCTTTAGAGGAACCCACCACTTTGAGAATGTCCTTTTCCTCCCTAATTAAAACATTGTAGATCTTTTGGAATGAGTAAGCCTTCTCAGTAATGTGTCTCCTTTGACTGCTGCTAAGTTTATGCAGGTCTATTTCTTGCGTGCGTAAAGATGAGGTGATGTTCTGCATGAATTCACGCAATTCTTTACCTGCTTCCTCACAGGATCCTCCTGAAAGTTTAACTATAACAACTCCTGAATCATCTACATGGTTAATACGAGTTTGGTGATCAGATTGTATTTTTTCAATAAAATCTTTCTTAAAGTGCATTGCATATTTAAACGCGAATGGATCCACAGGGAAGGTATCCTCAGTTTTCCTGTGAGATGAGGGATTCCGCTGCCGAGCGCTTTTGCTGGAATCCTCATAGCTCCTGGTGGGACTGCTGAAGGAACTCTCTGCGCTTGAACTAACATCCAGTGGAGAGGCAGCCTGCATGAGTGCCTGCCTGTTTGGGGACTCTGGGGATCTTGAGTTTATTCCAGAATCTGGGTTTCTGCCCGCAGCATACACTGAGCGGCCATTGTTGTGACTGTGCCTCGATGTTGAATGAGATCTAGATTCATAGTCACTGGAGACAGCTCTGAATACAGAGTCAGATGAGACGCCATTAGTGCATTGCGAAGGTGTGCTTCTTTGCGAGTGGGTTTCTTGAGCCAGAAGATGCATGAGTTTGGGATGGATGCGTTTTAGGTTAAGAAAGGTTCCCTGCAAATGCAGCTGTCCTGAACTGGTCTCTGACACATCAAAGCCGTGGCTATGAAGAAGATTTCGGATCCTTTTCTGACTGTAGAACATGCTCACATCAAGGAATGCTTCAGCTGGCATATCAAACTGAGAAAACATAATAAGCATGTTAAGGAAATACCTGTGTCATGCCTCACTTTTGGGCTGTTATTTATTTAGTTTGTGCAGTGCCGGTCCTCCTTATATGCAAAGTATGAAAGTTGTGTAGGGCCACCAGGCCATCAGGGGGCCCCCTTGCTCTCAAAAAAGATTTAAATAGAGCATCACTATACAATGTAAACATGATGGTAGTATGCAGATTAAAAACAAGGAGGGACTTTGTAGAAAACGAAGCGTTTGAGAGAGGCGGGGCATAGAGGACCTACAATAATGTACAGTATTTGAAAAATAATGTGTTTTTTGAACATTAAAGCATGTCAACATATTCTGTTACACCAAATACACAAAATAATGATCTTTAAAAAAGCATCATATGATCCCTTTAAGTAAACCAAGCATTTGGAAAATAATTTCAGCTGTGTGTTATAGTTTTTCTGACCGCTAGATGGTGCCAGAGCATTACTTTCAGAAAGCATTCATTTAGCTGCAAACCAAAATTTGGATTTATGTCTCTGGGGCCCTCAAAAGATACATATTCAAATTGAAAACAAGATAATAGGAGAATAAAGTTCACCAATAAAATGTCTTACCTTAGGCTGATGTATCTTTTTAACATCCAGTGGGTAAAACTGACCATCCAGTTCCAAAACATGATTATGGTCCAAGACTCGGGGTACTAAGATATTGAATTAAAAAAAGAAAAAGAAATGTTAGTCATGAAATATGATGTTAAACTTAGATATATGTATAAGAACAGAACATCAATGCATAGTATCATACCTTCTGATTCAAAAACAACATAAGCCTGGCCTTTGTTGGAGGTGGGATATATCACTATTAAAACCTCTCCACCATTGTTACTGGGTCTCAGAAAGTGCATGGTTAATTTGTCAATCATTTTATTATTGGGGTATTCGTCTGGAAGTCCATTCACTTCAATAACCATTTCCTTCACGCCCATCTTAACACTACAACAATAAATAGTGGGGGGAGGTTACAAATAATAAGTTAGGCTATTACAACACAAAATGAAGCAACATGATTATTTCTAGAGCCTGTTTGTCTGTCAAACACTGTCATTATTACCGAAGCTCACATAGATATGTCACAAGATTAAATGTTTGGCGGAATGACACAACTGTCAACACCTAGAGGACTAAGACAAAGAAAATGTTGCAGAGGGGCTTGAATGCTATGCCTGAATGCGAAAGCCACACCTCCTCCTTTTCATATCAGGTCAAAAACAAGGAAACAAAAACTGAATAAACAAGAATTAAAACATAAAACAGACAGAATACACACAATATGTCAAATAATAATAATAATAATAAATACATTTGCATAGAAATTATTAAAAGAGCAGTACACACACACACACACACACACACACACACACACACACACACACACACACACACAATATATCCATCTTTTTATACTGTACAAACTGTATGTGCTATTGCCCTACACCAACCCTACCCCTAAACCTACCCCTCACAGGAAACTTTCTGCATTTTTACTCTCTCAAAAAAACTAATTCTGCATGATTTATAAGCTTGTTTCCTCATGCGGACCTCAAAAATGTCCCCACAAGGTCAAAATTTACTAGTATTACTATCCTTGTGGAGACATTTGGTCCCCATA
>NW_015505427.1:867846-870733 GCF_001515645.1 Sinocyclocheilus grahami | reverse complement strand
ACACACACACACACACACACACACACACACACACACACACACACACACACACATGTCTGGTCAGCTATCCTTGTGGGGACTCTCCATAGGCGTAATGGTTTTTCTACTGTATACAGACCGTATATTCTATTGCCCTACACCAACCCTACCCCTAAACCTACCCCTCACAGGAAACTTTCTGCATTTTTAGATTTTCAAAAAACTTAATTCTGTATGATTTATAAGCTTTTGTACCCGTGGGGCCCACAATTTAGGTCCCCACCTTGACACGAGCCCCCATGAGTCTGTGTGTATTCAGGTTTAAGTCCCCACCAGGATATATAAACCTGTACACACACACACACACACACACACACACACACTTATTCCATAAGGTCATTCGTTCATTTATTTAATTTAATATATTACGATTTTGAGTTCTTCTATAATGCAAGTAAACAAGCCAGAACGAACAACAAAAAAGAGAGAGTAGACGTTAGCTGAATCGGTTAAGCGTTATTTGTTACGCAAATTGAGCATACATCTCCAAACACAGTTTCTTGCTTTTGCAGAAAACTTGCTTTACAACTGGCGTTCCAACATACCGTAAAGAACAGGAAATGCAGTGCAACTTGAGGTTAAATGTACAGCACTAGTTACGGTATTTTACACTTAGAAGTTTACAAACACTTACCTGTCCATGATTGTATAAATGCGTTCGCCAGGATAAGATACTGTAGCAAAGACTCGGCCGTCCTTCGTTCTAAAGTGAAAGTGAAACTAAGCACAGTGCGCAGTGCTCACGTTTCCACGGGAACAAGGGGGCGTGTCCGCGTGCACTTGAACAATATCAAGAGCAGGCTATCTCGCTTAAATGATATATAGTAAGTATTTATGCAGAGCATACATAAAATAAAACACATGGGAAAATCACAAAAAAAGTACACAATTAAAAATATATATGCAATCAAGCATCGCCAATCTGTAAAACAAAGAATAGCCATTTAAGGTGAATTTTTACAGTGTTATAAAAATCTGTGGCTGGACATTGCACATTCACCAGTCACATGGGAGGATTAGATAATGTGCAGATAATGTTTTTTTTATTGAGCCCTTAGGCTATCACCGAGTAGCCACGTATGGTCAGATAGCACATAGTCTAACGTTTGTTTTATCTTTAATGAAAAAAATATATAAACGTAGGTTTGTTGTGTTCAGGTGTGAAGTTTGCATTAATATTAAGGGATTTTTACACTATCGATGAATCGGCATCATTATGCATGCAGTTTGCACTGTGTGTGTGTGTGTGTGTGTGTTTAGTGCTTAAGAAAAGTAAAGTATGTAGTATGTGTTGTTAATAGTGAGTAATAAATTAGTTTATATCACAGGTTAAGTTAAAGGGGTCATATGATGCGATTTCAAGTTTTCCTTTCTCTTTGGAGTGTTACAAGCTCTTGGTGCATAGATAAGATCCCTGAAGTTGCAAAGACTAAAGTCTCAAAACCAAAGAGATATTCTTTATAAAAGTTAAGAGTCAGCCACGCCCCCCTAAAACGGCTCGTTCTAACACGCCCCCACATATCTACCTCACTATGTGGGAAGATTTGCATAACACCGGCCAAATGTGCACGCAAAGAAAGAAGGCGTAACTTTTATTCTCGCTGTAGTTTTGTTGTTGCTGCCGCCATGTCGTGGAGACGCCGTGTGTTTCGTTGTGAAACGAAACTAAAAGAGGACGATATCTGCTTCGTCATGCCTGGAGCTGATCCGTGCTGGTTGCTGAGGAAATACAACAACTTTGCGCTGTGGATCGCCGGATCGGATTTCACCGTGGACAAAGCGGAGTCCAGCCCGAGGTCGTCACATGTGCCGCAAGCCCACCGGACGCTCCTTCGTCGAATCCGCCGGCCGTGCCGTTCTCAAGGCCGCCACCTCTGCTCACTGTAGGCCACCGTGTGTGACGCTGTGTGTTTGTTTGGTCTTCCAAAAGAGGTCACGACTAGAAATCAGTGGTTAAGTTGTATTTACAACACTTTTCCAGAACACTTCAACCCAAATATTCAGATGTGTGCAGCACATTTTATGGAGGACTGTTTCCTGATCCTGGGAGAGTAGACTACAATGCCGGCTGACTCCTGAAAAGTATGTTTTCATATTTAAAGAATTTGCCACTGATGATTCAAACGCAAGTTTTGAGCAGTGTAGAGTAGGGCTTGTTGTTTGTCATTTCTCCGATCACAAATGCAGACATGGTTTTATCTTTTATGCAATGCATAAAAAGACAGTATAAGTAATTATAATCCGTAATTATGTCCCCACTGGATGCAACAAATGCCTCGTTTATAATGGGTTTTCATGTTTTTGTCTCGTCGCTCCGGCCAGACAGGGCATCATCACAGTATGGTGAGGGGCGTAACATTTCCGTCACACGCTTGAGGTATTCGGCCAATCACAACACACTGGATAGCTGGCCAATCACAGCACAACTCACTTTTCAGAACGATGATCTTTGTAAAAATTGACGCGTTTCAGAAAGGCGGGGCATAGAGGAGAAACAATAATGTACAGTATGTGGAAAATAATGTGTTTTTTGAACCTTAAACCGCATAAACACATTTCATTACACCAAATACACAAAATAATGTTCTTTTTAGCAACATCATATGACCCCTTTAATAGACTTTTCACTCTTCACTCATTTCCTCCATGTCTGCAAGTTATCTTTCACTAGTTGCATTCACTAGTTTCCCAAAGTCATCTTGAATGTTGAATTTTCAATACAACTGAAATATTTGAGAGAACATCACATGAGATAACTTCATAAATTGATTTTGATTTTCCTAAAATGTGTGTGTGTGTGTGTGTGTGTGTGTGTGTGTGTGTGTGTGTGTGTGTGTGTGTGTGTGTT
>NW_015505427.1:848826-867301 GCF_001515645.1 Sinocyclocheilus grahami | reverse complement strand
ACCATTATAGTGATTAGCGTTCCCTTTGGTTGGGCACTTGGAACTTCTTTTATGTTACTATAATTATCTTATTATGCAGCAATGCAATATGCAATCAGAATAATTTGGTTTTAAGGGAAGACAAGTAATACATAGGTTGCTTATAGAAGGGGACTTATCTTCTAATTAAATCAATAATGTATTATTTTTTTGTGCTTGTTTTAGTCAATGAACTTTTGCGAAATTTATTTTTCAAAAATACCTTGAGAAGTTTATAATTGGGTTTGTATAATCCTTAAATAGGGTGTGGTGATATGCTTAAATCACACACAGACTTAAACATTCAGCACACGAATCACAACAATGGTAACAATTCAATTTCAATTATTTTTATTGTAACAATAACCATTTTATTTGCTAATAATTTGCAAATAAAAACAACAACTGTAAAACAAAGCAACTGCATAATTTATTCTGCCGCAATGCACTCTGGGAGTCAGTGAGTAGCTATACTAAGTCATGAGTAAACCTAAATGAAAGGATTAAGTACCCCTACAGTTCTTTTTTACTTACTAGAACTCTCGTGTAAGTAAACTATACTAACATGTACATAAACCATGTTACTATATAACTAACATATTATTCCTATTTCACTTTACTTAGTTTTTTTAAGGCAATCGGTTTGCATGCTTCTTTTAAGTAAGCCCAACTAATTAGATTTTACAGTGTATAAGGATGGATGCTTCCACTGTCCTGTCTGTCTGACAGGTGCCAGGTAAAAGCACATACAATTGTGCATTGTAATATACTGTATTTTTGGACTATAAAGGTAAGAGCTTCTTGTACAAATATACATTTACCAGTGTATCAAAGAATCATGTATGATGACTTAGATAACAGTCAGCCTTAAACATCATTACCACCTCAAGTACAACACTTATCTTATTTTACAATGTGCTACAAAACCTTTTGTTAACCCCTGTTGTTACGGGGCTGACGAGACGTGAGACGTGTGGATCCATCTGCAAGCTTTTATTTGAATAGAAGCAGAATGGCTAGGTAAGGCAGCTAACACTAGGGGAGTGAAAAACACTAAACAATACTCAGCAGAGAAATGTGGTTAGAGTGGGTGTTATATAGTGAGTGAGGTGATTAGAAACAGCTGTGTGCAATCAGTGCAGTGTGCAAATCGTGCAAAGAATGATGGGATATGTAGTCCGGGGTGCTATGCAACAGTTTGTGTAGTGCGAGAGTCAATGTAATGGAAAGTGTGACATCTGGTGGTGAATAAACTGAAGTCCATGAACCGAATTCGTGACACCTGTGTAGGTTTCAGAATATACAAATGCCACCAAAACTGCAGGGTGTCACCCCATTTCCATTGCCCAGGCTGTAAAGACACATTTATCTGCCAGCGTATTTAGTACTGCTCTGTCAGCATCTCCACATTGAGTCCCGGCAGCGTCTCCACGTCGAGCCCCGGGAACGTCTCCACTCCGAGCCCTGCCTTTGTGAAGGACCAGCTTGGTAGTATTCATTATGAGAATATGACCCAGCACCCTTTTAGAGTTAACAAATTAAGCCAAACGGTTGTGGAGTGTCCACACTGTAATATGTCAAAGAAGGCATTCTTCAAAGTTCCCAGACATCACAAAAGAATACCACTTACAGAGTCAACCTTTAGACCCACAATCAGGCATTTATGCAGTGACAAAGGCTTTTCGTGGACCTCCTGTTCCTATTCATGTCAAGCATAGCATTCAAGGGCCAAAACAGCATATTGAGTGTGAGATTGAGGAGTGTTGTCTCTACTCTGAAGTTGCTGGTAGAAGTGGACACCAGACATTTCGATGTTGCCATCTACGATCACTGGATTATTGTTCTGTGCCTTCCAGTTATTGTACTATGGAGGAAAACACATTGAATGAAATGGTGGCTGCACATTTGTTTGAAGAAGAAAAAACCTATATGTGTTTAGAACGACTTAAGAATGCTGGCTTTGCTCCACTTGCTGTATCTGTGAACATTGGACCTGGCACAATCCAGAAACTGTGTTTCTGTTTTGGAGCAAAAACCGTCATATTATAGTCGTGTTGGGAGAGTGATGGTGGCCTATAACTCAAGGAAAAATATCTGGCACTGTCCTTGTGCTAAGCCATGGGCATCCTGTATACATAAGTACATAGCAAAATGGTTTTATTCCAAAACAAACGCCATCTGTTCAAATCTGTCAAATCCACAGAACCAGTGGAGGATACCACAAGCAATTATCTGCAAGAGGCGGAGGTTTCACATGAAAGGTATCCACTAGGAAAAGAGTTGTTAAGAACTGCAACATACATCCAAAAATTCAAGATGTTGCCAGCTAAACTTCCCAAGAATGTATTGACACCATCATTTGAGCACCACCCTCCAAAAGAATGTGTACCCTCTGTAATGTTTTGCACAGAATGCAGCGGACAAAGAGTCCTCAGTGACCCCATTCTCATAACAAAAAGTGCAAAACTTTTAACACTAACACGTGTCTTTGAAGGTAAGAGAGAAAGCCATACAGAACAAATTCCTTGCTGTTGTGTAATATTTATGCAATAAAAGTAGAAACAAAGACACATTTGAACTAATATCCTTTTTTGTCTTAATTTATTTGTATCAAATGTTTAGGTATATCAACATTCTTTAAAAAGTGCTTCTATTGTGGAATGATATACCGATATCAAGAGTGTACACAATTATGATGACCACATCATTCTTAGCCTTCACTTCAGTCTGTACTTAAGGGCATCTCTCCAGGTTAGGTGACAAGTCCTTGTTTGTTGTAATACAAAAGGATTTCTAGATATTTCACTTTATGTGAATAAGTAGAACATGTTTCTTAACACAATTATCTTCGACATTATCATTTTATAGATTCACACCACAGCAGGAAGAGTTTTTGAGGCCATGGAACTGTCATTAGATGTGAAGCAACCTCTGCACAGCCGTATACTGCGGGGACACATACATTTTGAAGCTTTGACAGACCATCAATACACATATTAATAATATGTGGCTACAATCCAGCCATTGTTGTAATTGATCTGCATAAGAAAGGAGTGTTTAGCCTGCCAGGTGAGGAAAATGTTTTAAAAATAATTTTAAGTGTTACTGAAAAATGTGTATATCATATTATATTTATCAACTTGCTTCAACTGTCTTTCACTCTTAAAAATAAAGGTGCTTCAAAAGGTTCTTCAAGCGATGCCATAGAAGAACCATTTTTGGTTCCACAAAGAACCATTCAGTCAAATGTTCTTTAAAGAACCATTTCTTTCTTGCCTTTTTATAATCTGAAGAACCTTCTTTCGCCACAAAGAACCTTTTGTGAAACAGAAAGGTTCTTCAAAGATGTTAAAGGTTCTTTATGGAACCGTTTAGACAAAAAGGTTCTTCTATGGCATCGTGAAGCACCTTTATTTTTAAGAGTGTAAGTGAAATCCCTGGTGTGGTGGACATGGAAGAATTTTGGACTTGGAAGAGGTGAACAAACTATGCAAGTCTTGTGGCATGGACTCATCAGGGTCCAAAGTGGATCTCATTCTACAACTTTGCACAGAAATAAAGAACTGAAAAAGTATTTGGCAAAGTTTGGGGTGCCTCTGATAAGTATGAGTTTTGTTACTAATAATATTAATTATTACATTTATAGAGGGATGAATAGCATTGTGTGTTGCTAAAGAAATGTTATCTTCTTAGGTGGTTGGGCTACAATCATGTGTCCATCTGGAATTGTGTATAGTTTAAAGTTCAACTTGAGAGCAGAAAGTCCAATGGACTATATGGACTTGTTAATGTCATGGCAGCACATTCCAAATATAGTAATTTATGACTTTGCCCGAGGACTGGCAACTCGTGGAAATATAAGATTTCCAACAGCACTGCCCTTTTCTCCTCATGAGGGAAGATTATTCAGCCATACTGCTGAACACATCCAACGTGCTAAAGAAGGGAGGCTCACAGTAAGTCTTCCATGGTTAATAAAGGCAAAGGAAACTCCTGATATAAATGGGCACCCCTTAACAGGATCGTCAGAGCATTATGTGCTCTGTGATAAATTGCATGTGGGAAATACGAAGGATGAGAAAGATGTACTACAGATGTACTTCAGGCTTGTTCCTGAACTTGCTGGCTGTATCAACAGTCAAGTGGTTGAGCAGTTTGTGGTCAAATTTAGTTATGTATGTATACCTTTGGGTGTTAAACGTCAGTGTTTTGTTTTCGTGACTTTCGGTTTTGTTTTTTAAGTTACTTCTAATGAAAACAACAGGTTGGGTGAGTGTTAAGGAATACCTGTATAGTTCATACGATTACAGTTTCTCTCACCAATTAGTTAACAGTTAATTTATGCACACTGTATAGAGAGTGCTTTTGCAGCAAATGTGGCAGAATTGAACATGAACACGTGTGGACACCAGTGTGAGGCTCTCACTCAAATAGCAAACCTCAGGCCCTGCAGAGATTCATGGATACTAAAGGGACATCTCCTTCAAGAACAAATGGTACTTTAGAAGGTTTGTTATATCTTGGGATTTCATTTTCAATTTTTTATTTGTATTTATTTACTTTTTGTAATTTTTAGATCAACTATGTATTGGATGTGAGTAAACCAGCCAATGAGTTGATAGTTAAGGAGGGATCAATTTGCCTTACCTGGGACTTGTTGTCTCTTGGTCTGCAAAGGAACATTTGGACTCATGTGTGGGTACCATTCTTGTAGAGTCATTAACCTATTTTAATTTATAGAAGTAATGCTTGATTTAAAAGCAATATTTTCAAACTTTTTAAACAGGTAGGAGATGCATGCTTGGATGTTGTGCATAGTATGGCACAAAATCAGATATGATTTTGACTACTTCCAACATGTAACACTCTTACATGTTGGAAGTAGTTGGTGCTTTGTAGTTGGTGCTTTGTTGGTGCCACATTTGCTTTGTATTGTTTCTATTGTTTTGCATGAAAAATACATTTATTTCTACATTGCATATCCCACCAACTTGGCTCCTACTTATACACTGTGATCCTCTAATATCTCTCCCAGTAAGTTGGGCTAAGTACAGGTGCATCTCAATAAATTAGAATGTCGTGGAAAAGTTCATTTATTTCAGTAATTCAGCTCAAATTGTGAAACTCGTGTATTAAATAAATTCAATGCACACAGACTGAAGAAGTTTAAGTCTTTGGTTCTTTTAATTGTGATGATTTTGGCTCACATTTCACAAAAACCCACCAATTCACTATCTCAACAAATTAGAATACTTCATAAGACCAATAAAAGATTCTCTATGGGGTTCAGGTCAGGCGAGTTTGCAGGCCAATCAAGCACAGTAACACCATGGTCATTGAACCAGCTTTTGGTGCTTTTGGCAGTGTGGGCAGGTGCCAAATCCTGCTGGAAAACGAAATCAGCATCTCCATAAAGCTTGTCAGCAGAAGGAAGCATGAAGTGCTCTAAAATTTCCTGGTAGATGGCTGTGTTGACTGTGGACTTCAGAAAACACAGTGGACCAAAGTCCTCTTTTCAGATGAAAGTAAATTTTGCATTTCATTTGGAAATCAAGGTCCCAGAGTCTGGAGGAAGAGTGGAGAGGCACAGAAACCATGTTGCTTGAAGTCCAGTGTGACGTTTCCACAGTCAGTGATGATTTGGGCTGCCATGTCATCTGCTGGTGTTGGTCCACTGTGTTTTCTGAAGTCCACAGTCAATGCAGCCATCTACCAGGAAATTTTAGAGCACTTCATGCTTCCTTCTGCAGACAAGCTTTATGGAGATGCTGATTTCATTTTCCAGCAGGACTTGGCACCTGCCCACACTGCCAAAAGCACCAAAAGCTGGTTCAATGACCATGGTGTTACTGTGCTTGATTGGCCTGCAAACTCGCCTGACCTGATCCCCATAGAGAATCTATGGGGTATTGTCAAGAGGAAGATGAGAGACACCAGACCCAACAATGCAGATGACCTGAAGGCAGCTATCAAAGCAACCTGGGCTTCCATACCACCTCAGCAGTGCCACAGGCTGATTGTCTCCATGCCACGCCGCACTGATGCAGTAATTCATGCAAAAGGAGGCCCAACCAACATCTATGTACCATAAGACTGCAGGACAATTTGGAAACATGTCCTACCAAACTCAGTTCTCTGGCCTGTACTTTATAGGGAACACTTTATGTGTGACTTTAGTGTATGTACTGTTCATGCCTCAGTTTGTGTTCTATTGTTGATTGATTAATTTAGTGTTCCAAGCATGATCAAACAAAACAGAGCACTTCATCCACCAATTGGAAACTTGCACAGAATCTTGTCCCTGGAAAGTGGTCAGAAAAAACTGGAAGTGATTTAAAGGTAAACTGTAACTTAAATGATTGTGTGTGTGTGTGATTACTATACTTTATCTTGTATTATCACAGTGAATAAGTAACTATAAAATCATCTATTCAAACAGGGAGTTCCCGCATGTGCAAGATTATGGGAATGACTGTGGTATCTTCATGATCAGGGTGAGTTAACATTTGGAACTTAAACAAGACAAATTACAAGATTAAATTGACAAAAATGTGTAAATTCTGATATAACTGAAACTGTTAACGACAGTCCACATTCATTTTTAACACAGTTTTATGCTGTTCAGCTATACTGCATGACAACAATGTTATTGAAAATATATATTTTATATGCAGTACATCTGGTATATAACAATGGAGGCTTATTTCGATTTCACTGTGGTAAGTGTTGCTAAAAACAAGATAACTCCTTAATCATTTCACACACCTCAGGTAGGTGTAATCTTGTAGCTACTGACATGTTGAATTGTGGTTATGTGACTTAACTGAATCTGGGAGTGATTTGAGTGTTCCTCCTGTGTTTGAATTAGTTTATATGAATAGTTTCAGAGGAGACATTATTTAAAAGAAACAGTTTTCCTATTTAGGAGGACATGGCAGATCTTAGAAGGTGGTGGTGTATAATTCTGATGGAGAACTTTCATCTAGAAGGGTACACATTTTTAAAATTGAATAATTTTTTTTTATTTAATTCATTTAATGCAACCGTTAACATAAAACAAAAAAATACTTGTTTTCGATAATGTGCGTTTGCAGTCATGGGCGAAGATTTGCGCATTGGACTGAAGACGGGAGACAGACTCTTACGGGAACTTTCACACCTGTCTTCCGCATACCAAGGAAGAGAAAATGTCCAGACCCCACAGTAAGATTTTAATAGGTTTATCTTTTACAGAGCTACCCTAAAAGAGACTGCTACGAAGTCATTACTGACCACATTTTAAATAATTTTCATATTTCCACAGAAGCAGCTGTATCTCATTCAAAACTGAATCACTTCAGAAAACATTTGTTAAACTGGAGTTATATGAATATATATATATGTGTGTGTGTGTGTGTGTGTGTGTGTATTACAAGTACACTTTGAACATGGGCATTTATGATCAGTTAAACCTAATTTAAAAAAAAAAGATTGAATAACAGAAGCTGAAGCCTTTAAAACAATAAAAAACGTTGAAAAACGCTTTTTTTTATTCATTTTATATTACAGCCATGAAGACAAACAATAAACCATTGCAAAAAGCATATGTATATCTGAATTTACTGAACAATGTATATGGTATCATGACACTTAACCAATAAAGTGTTTGCAGTTTCAAGCAATATTTTTTGTGTATATGATTGTTTTGTTTTTTAGATCTAAATAAAACCTTGAATGTGTTCCTGTCAAATGGAAAAAAAATAAAAGTTACAAAATATAAATCTTTTCTAACTATACAGTTCAAACAGTTCAACACTACAGTTCAAATGTTTGGGGTCAGTAAATCTTTATTCTTTCTTCTTTTTTAAAATAAATTAACACTTTTAAACACTTGTTAATTTGTTAAAAAGTGATAGCAAAGATTTATATTGTTAGAAAAGATTTATATTTTGAATAAATGCTGTTCTTTTTAACTTTTTATTCATCAAAGAATCCTGAAAAAATGTATCGCAGTTTCCAAAAAAATATTTGGCAGCACAACTGTTGCCAGCATTGATAATTCTAACAATAAATCAGCATATTAGAATGATTTCTTAAGGATCATGTGACACTTTATTCTGGAGTAATGGCTGATGGAAATTCAGCTTTGCATCACAGAAATAAATTTTATTTTAAAGGATATTACAATATCCTTTTTACAGGTGCCGGTCTAACGCTTTATCAAAAGGTTGCTTCTTTTACACTCTGAAATTCGATTCCTTATGCTAAGACTTTTGCACCCATACAAGTCAGGGAATGAGCACCCTCTGCTGGCCGGACTAAAGCTAGCTCCAGCAGCAAGCAATTTTTTTTTTTGAAGTGGCCTACCAGCCATCAGAATGTGCTACCAGCTTCAAAAAGAAAACAAAGGCGAATTCATAATTTGAGGTGGGGAGTTGATGATGACAGAATGTCAGGAGGCCAGTTTAATGCTTCATCTGAAGGATGCTCCTTTTCACAGTCTAAAGTCCACGTCATTATACTAGGACTTTTGCACCCATTCAAGCCAGCGAATGATCACCCCTTGCTGGCCGGACTAAAAGTAGCTGCAGCAGCAAGCTACATTTGCACAAACAGTCTCCCACAAGTGCACTGACCAGGCTCTGGCCTGCTTAGCATTAGTGACGGACCAGAACCTGCCTAATGCATGCAGCAGCTGCAGTCGTAGGCAGCACCTTAAAAGAAAAATCTGGGATGAAATTGATTCTTCAATGAAATATAGCTTAAAACTTAATTTAGTCACCTGAACTATAAAAAGCACAATGTCTGAGCAATACAGTTCCCATCAGGCTATGCTGAGCTGTACTGTGCAGTTAATGCATGAGCAATGTTTGGTTTGCCTGTGTTAATATTATATACTGACGGTGATCACTGGACTGCATGAATGGCGTCATGGAGAAGATGTATTTGCAGTGTCATCTTCCTGGCCTGTTAGTTACTCAGTAATACCCTCTCCGTTCCTCCTGCTAGTGGCCTGATGGCTCAGGTCTGGATGTTCTGCTCAAGTGTGACAGTGTCAGTGGCCTAATACTTCCTGCCTTCCATTTTTTCCAAACCAGCTTATTTCCGCTCCTTAGCGCCATCGTTCCATTCATTCATCCATCTCTTTCCCAGGCTTATTATCTTCCCTCTTGTCTCCTTCCCATCTGTAAATCATCTGACTGGATAAATCCAGGTTATTTGTGGAGGCCTGATCCCTGTGTAATGGAATTATCACATGACACACTGTACTGTGACACAGCATGTGTGTGTGCCCATCCGCCCAGGTGAACTGACCGTCTGGGCTTCTCAGACATGACATGGGGGTTAAATGGACAGTGATTCTTTGACCATTCAAGAACATTAAATGTCTTAACCTCCTGAGACCCTGTGACCTCAAATGAGGACATTATATTTTGGTGTATTTCTCTGAGGCTATACATGCCACAGTTTTAGGTCTGGTTTTCCTGTACAGAGCACATTCAGGGCTTTTCAGAGATACTAAATGTTTGGATGTTTCACCATGACCACTCCCTCTCCTTGGTCTTCAAATATGTCTGATATTAATTTAGTGACACTCTTATGGAAATATGATACTATTTTGTAATTATCATTTAAATCTGTCTAATTTTTAAACTGTGTGTCATAAATTAACATCTCAGGAAAATGTTATGGGGTTTCAAATCAAAATATGACTTTCTGTTACGAAACAGGATGTTGATTTCATGCATGTCCTCATATGAGGACACCGGGACTAAAAGCATGTTTATTACGCATTTTGGGAGACATAACAAATGAATAGGGAAATAAATTATGTTTCAATATTCTATGAAATATTATATATTACTATGAAAATCTTGTCAAATATTACTCCCATTTTTACACTTTTTTTTTCATTACATGTTGCCCCCAAAACACATTAATATGCAAATTAGATTTATTTTATAGATACATTGTATATAATGAGAAAGCCTGTTTATGGCCATTTTACACACATTTTGCAGAAAGAAAAATGGTATATGAAATCATTCTGTTATAACATAGTTGAGATTCATCTTTATACAAATTTTGGTAAAAAAAAAAATCCTGAAAACTAAAAATGTATTGGTGATTTAAAAAATATATTGTTTTTGCCTATGCATGTTTATTCATGTCTTTTTATTTTATTTTTTTAAAATTGAGTCCCGATGTCCTCTACCGAGGACATAGCATAACTTATGAATGAAATATCATAAAAAATGTTTTAAATTTTTTTTATGCTCTAACAATGTAAAGACATGAAAAAAACTATTTTTTTCCTAAAAATCTTTTCTCGGGTCTCAAGAGGTTAATACAATATTAGTTATGCATGCTATGAGGCAAATTTTTTAAATACATTTCAAAGTGTGTAATGTTTAAAACATTCCCCATCTTCTATTGGTCAGCACAGAAAGTCCCGCCCCAAAGTCATGCCATTGGTTGATTCAATAGAATGTCAATAGAATTGATCGGCGCTGCAGCCGCCTTACGATCACATGTGCCATCAAACTCGTACCACGAGAGCAAAATGAGACCAGCCGCCGAGGTCAGGCGCTGCAGTTGCTCAAAATCGGCTTCGAAAGCCTTGATGGCGACACACTTTATTCTCATTTGTCAGATTCTGCGATGAAAAGCACAACGTTTGTTGAGTGCTTATTCTAACAATTCAATTCCAATAATGCTTACAAATCTGGGTTTTTATAACAGTAAAAGCATTTTTAGTGTAGTCACATTGTTATATTGAGTCATTTTAATCAAAAACACTGATAAAAGCATATATACCCCCACTTTATCGGTATTTAGTAGCCTATATGTTTATATGCTGAACTTTATTCTTCAATCAGATGGCGCTGTATTAAGCAATATATAAAAAGTGTTTCTGTTGCTCATAAAAACGTTTCTGTGTATTTGAGAAATATTGCATTTAATTCACTTTATCTGTGATAAGACTATGCAAACACTGCGAGAGCATCACTACCGGGAGCAGAAAGTGTCCGACATGAGGTCTCCGCTTTTAATTCCGCCCCAACTGCAAGTGGCTACTCTCGCTAGCCGGCGGCAGGCTAGTATAGTTCATCTCAAACAAACCTAATGTCTCTGAGTCGAGGCGGTCAGATTTATTTATTTTAAGGAATCAACCTTAAAATAGCTTAATGAGAGCTATTTTTGTTTTTGGCTCTGCACATTTAACTAGAAAAAGAGAAAGTACATACTAGTGAATCAGTTATTTGAATCAGAAAGAAAATTTCAGAAAGAAAAGGACTCCCCTGTTTGCCTGAGGCAACATTATTACCTGGATTACAGGTAATAATGTTGTAAATAATGTTTTGCTTCATAAGACCTCGATATATAGTCAGGAGCTACGGGTATTAATTTTGTATATGCTTTTTTGACTCTCAAAGTGACGGTAGCCATTGACTTGCATTTTATGAATCACCAAGGACTATGGGTTTAGCTAAAAATCTTCTTTACTGTTCTACAGAGGAAAAAAGGACATCTACATCTTGGATGAGGGTTGCTGAAGACAGAAAGACAGGAACACAGGGACATCTTGGATGACATGGGGGTTAGTAAATTAACAGCAAATTTTAATTTTTGGGTGAAGTATTCCTTTAAAGGAGTAGTTCACTTCCAGAATGAACATTTCCTGGTACTTTACTTGCCCCCATGTCATCCAAGATGTTCATGTCTTTCTTTCTTCAGTTGAAAAGAAATTAAGGTTTTTAAGGAAAACATTCCAGGATTTTTCTCCATGTAGAGGACTTCAATGGCAGCCGACGGGCTGAAGGTCCAAATTGCAGTTTCAGTGCAGCTTCAAAGGGCTCTACACGATCTCATTCCCAGCCGAGGAATAAGGGTCTTACCTAGCGAAATGATCGGCCATTTTCTAAAAAATAAATAAATAAATGATGTACTTTTTAATCACAAATGCTCATCTTGTACTAGCTTGACTTTACGCATTACATAGTCACGTTGGCAGGGGCGGATTAAGGTGGTCAGGGGCCCCTATAGGCTGCTCTTTCTGTGAGCCCCCCCTTAATCATGATTTACTGGAGAAATGTATTTAGTGCCATACATGGTCCACACTCAAATAGTAAGATGCATAAATCTGCTACATTTTGAGAGCAGAATCAAGTGACTAGAATAATGAAGAATGTGCTCTTGTAAACACTTTTGTGCTCTAATAGTAGTTTTTATTTATTGGGTGCATAGATGTGAATGTGATGGTAGGGCTCAATTTTCACTATATCAATTCTTATAAAAGCTACAAATGCTATTCTATCAAGAGCAGGGAGTGATTTTCTCCTCGTCCTTTATTGTTTGATTATCATTAATGCCGACACTTAACTCAAGAGACAAGGCACGAGACTGGGTTCACGAGAACAAGACAAGGATTTTTTACACATTTAAAAAAAATTCTCAATGACCAAATACATGACTGGAAAAAAAGTCTGCAGGTGCATTTTGAATTGTTTTAACTAATCATCTGGTAATAAATGCCATTTCAGTTCTACTTTCTGAGTATGATTTATCATGCGTAGTAAAAGACAACAAAACTCAAGCACTGTGAAAGGTTTTGCCACAAACTCTACTGACTGGCTTCTCTCCTCTCTTCAGACCTTAGAACTGTACATGAATTATGATTTTCTAGAATGTTTGACCTCCTAACTGAACCCCTTTTCACAAATTGGACATAGAAATAAAAACAGTATAAATAACAGAAACTAAACAACACAGTCCTTTCTTAGTTGTATTAAGTGCAAACAATAAGTGCAGCCATAATCAAAGCAAGCTATACTCTCTCAATATTCAAAGTGCAAACAGAGACCCAATTTTCCAAGCATGATACAGAGCAATAGACAACTACACAACCTATTATAGCCTACATACTAATAACAGCCTAGATATGTTATGTCGTCTAACTTGCGTGCATCAAAGAGTCGGTTTCAAAACGTGGGGTATAAAATCGCTTTTGAATGCGCGTGCAAGGTTTACTTCAGTTTCGATTTAACGATCGTGCAAACTCTCGGCGGTGCTGAGCGTGCATTCTACAATACAAGACATTAATTTTGTCAGACGCTCTGCAACGAATCCTCCTTTAATGTTTAATGGGCCAATGAGGGTATTTTTTGTTAGCACTGAACTAAATTTAAAATAATAATAATTTTAAAAAGTCTGGCCAATCTGAGGCCCCTGCACGCGTGGGGCCCCTAGGCTGCAGCAGGCAAGCCTGTGTGTTAATCCGCGCCTGCACGTTGGAAAGGTCACGCGTAGGTGGAAGTACCGACCCAGTGTTCACAAAGCCAAGGTGCAAAGAAAGTTAAATGCCCTTTACAAAAATGGTAAAGCAACAATGTCAGACGATTTTGATTTTCTCACCCTACCCTACATTTTTGAACTATAGTACACAGACGAGGAACTAACCGCGCATGACATTTCCAATGTGATTACGCAATGTGTGAAGACGCGCATGTGCATCGCAGAGCTATTGCAAGACGAGCATTTGTGGTTAAAATGTATATCAATTTTTCTTTTTTTTTTAGAAAATGACCAATCGCTTCACTAGATAAGACCCTTATTCCTCGGCTGGGATCGTTCAGAATTCTTTTAAGCTGCACTGAAACTGCAGTTTGGGCCTTCAAACCATTGATCCCCGTTGAAGTACACTATATGAAGAAAAATCCTGGAATTTTTTCCTCAAAAAACTTAATTTCTTTGCGACTGAAGAAAGAAACACATGAATATCTTGGATGCGATGAGTAAATGATCAGGAAATTTCCATTCTGGAAGTGAACTATGAGTCTTTAAGCGTTGAAGTACATTACTAGTGCACATTCAATTCAATTAAGCACACTTCTTTTTCACATGGAAGCGTCTGTGCTTCTACAGATCAGAATGTTCTGTCCATTGGTGGTTGTTGCAATCGCTACTGACTCCAGAACATTCTGCCACTGCAGTATTTCTCCTCGGGACAGAATGTTTTGAGAGTTAATGAAGTATGACTGTCAGCATGTTATCAGTGTTGAACATTCACTCAGAACAGGAATCCTCTGCCGTGCTTTGATAAGTGAATATGACTGTAATTATACTAGCTCTTAATATTCACCTCATGCTTCTTATGATTCACTGCATGATCCAAAATCTCTTTCTAGATAAACATAGTAGGAGGTTGTGTTTTTAAATTGATGTGCTTCCTAGCTTAGTTTAAAGCTCTTTATCAATATGTAGAAGTCAGATTAGTTAGAAAACAGGTCTATTTTCACCCGCACGCTTAAATAAGATATGTTTTGTGTCATCACAGCTTTAAAAAAATGCAGTTAGCACTTTCAATTTCAATCAAGTGTGAGAGGGTTTTGTTTTTATTTGATGCATTTAATTTTGTAGTAAACTTTATACTTTAGATTACATTCTACAATACTTATAAAATACTGAGACGGTATTAAGAAGTTTGCTTGTTTAGTTTCTGATTTTCTGTCTATTTAGAGCCCTTGAGTTAATGCAGCTTTTAATTCCAGTCAGATGGTCATTTTAAGTATCCAGGCTTCTCTTCTGTGACTGACTGTCTCTGTTCAGTACAACCTGTATCAAGTTCCCTGCCAGTCTGTCTCCTCACATCTGCATCACAATTACTGCACAGTGGATGAAGCTATAATTTAGCGGAGAAATTGAAGCACAGTCCAGTTACAACTGCTTTTTGTCAGGCAGCCTGTGTGCAGACAAACACCAGGAGTGCATTACACGAGCTTGTGACTCCGACAGGGGTTTGGCACTTTTTCCCACAAGTCTTGCAGGCACTATATGCTAAAGCTCTGTTTCCCACAAAACTCCTCACTTCAAAGAGCTGACGAGAGAAATTCCAGTATGTGACATTTTAACATCATACACGTGTCCAGTTTTTGTTGTTGTTTTGTTTGTTTGTTTGTTTTTAATTTCAGTTTAAGTTTTAGTTATTTTAATATAAAAATGTAAGATAAATTAAAATAAGAAAGATATGGGTAATAAAGGGTATTTATGTAACACTTTATTTTAAGGTGTCCTTGTTACACGTTTCATGTACTTACTATTATAGTAACAATAAATTATGCATAATTATATGCAAGTAACCCTAAAACAAAACCTAATCCTAACCCTAACCATATAGTAAGTACATGTAGTTAATTAATATTACTCAGTACTTAAATCTATCTATAGCTGCAGGCCAAAAAAAGTATGTCGTGTTCACCAAGGCTGTATTTATTTGATCAAAAATACATTAAAATAGTAATATGGTGATATATATATATATAGTTGATTTGAAATTGATTTGAATATCTTTTCAAATGTAATTTTAAAAGCAAAGGAGAATTTTCAGTAGCCATTACTCCAGTCTTTAGTGTCACATGGTTATTATTGGTGCTTAATTATTATTAATGGTGCATATTATTATCAAAGTTGAAAACAATTTCTTTCTGATTTGTTTTTGCAGTTTTCAAATGCAAGTTTTCATCATTGCTAATGCTAAGAAAATGTCTAAAGCCTGGAGTAATGGCTGCTGAAAACTCAGTTTTGCATCACATGAATAAATTACATTATAATTTATTTATATATTATTTATATATTAATCTATTATAATAGAAAAACTATATTTTAATAGCAATAATATTTTGCAGTATTACTGTTTTACTTTACTATTGATCAAATAAATGCAGCCTTATTTAAAAAAAACAAACAAACATGAAAAAGTTTTTATTTCAAGTAATGCTTTTTTTCATGGTTTTAGTTTTAATTATAGTTTAATAACCCTACACAGTGCACACGACTTGTTGTCTGTTTTCTGGTTCAGACACATGACTAGCATTTAATATTGAACACATTTGAGATGGCTAGACATGATCTACCAGACTGTAAGGAAGCGACAGGGACGAGAGACGTACAGATCCATTTGCAAAGCTTTATTCATTAGAATGGTCAGAAACAGGCGATGGTCAGACAATGGCAACAGATATATTGAGGGTAAGACACAAGAGTAATCCGATAAACAGGCTTAGGTCGATCAACGGTGAACATAATCCAAAGGGCTTGACAAGAGGGGTAATCCAATAAAATGAGCAATAGTCCAGGCGAGGTGCAAACACAGTCCGAAACAGCAAGGCAAAGGGTTAATCCAAGATACACAGGCAGAAGATCAGAAAACAGACAAGGCAAGACTTTGACTAGACTAAGGAAACTAGAACTAGAAACTTAAACAAAGACAGGGAACTGGCTCCGTAAAGTAGCTGCGCTAAACAGCATAAATGCTTAAACAATACTCGGCAGTTTGAATAGGATCTGAGTGGGTGTTAAGGTGCGTTCACGCCATATCGGAATTCCCGTAATTATGAGATTCCAACTTGTAAAAAGCGTTCACGTCCTCGTAGAACTCTTAATTACAACTTGTGAACTGGGAGTTTTCTGAGAGCTGCGACTTGGACCACGTGACCACTGTACCACTTGACCACCGCAGGCTCTGTTTAGGCGTTGATAGTGTTGCCATAGAAAAGCATAATTCAGAGTCCGAGGACGTGAACAGCTCCGTGTAGAACGTCACGTGCTTTCATCTCGAAATGACGGTAATTACGATATGGTGTGAACGCAGCAAAATATAGTGTGTGTGATTAGTTTCAAGTGAACGTGTGATTAGTGAAATGGCTGCTGGGAAATGTAGTCCGGGGTGACATGTGAAAGTCTGTGCAGTGAGAGAGTCATAAAAATGGAAGAGCGACCTCTGGTGGTAATTGGACGGAAGTCCATGAACCGGATTCATGACACAGACAAAGTTATTTTCACTGAGGGGCAGATAAGTCCGAGGACGTGAACAGCTCCGAGTAGAACGTCACGTGCTTTCATCTCGAAATTACGGTAATTACGATATGGCGTGAACGCAGCAAAATATAGTGTGTGTGATTAGTTTCAAGTGAACGTGTGATTAGTGAAATGGCTGCTGGGAAATGTAGTCCGGGGTGACATGTGAAAGTCTGTGCAGTGAGAGAGTCATAAAAATGGAAGAGCGACCTCTGGTGGTAATTGGACGGAAGTCCATGAACCGGATTCATGACACAGACAAAGTTACTTTCACTGAGGGGCAGATATCAGAGTTACCCAACAGACTAATCTGATTTGATCTCATTATATCGGCGCTCCTAACTCTGTGTTCAGTTGCATGTGCTAAATATTCTTAACGTTTCTTTTGCAGCACTCAGATCTGATGGTGAAAGTTCAGTGTGTTTGTGACGAGAGGGGCGGGGCCGAGAGCCGTGGGAATGGAGCGTGTGCACCACACACCGGCCTCGAGTCTCATGGAGGAGCTCCGGAAGGATAAAAAGGAGGAGTGACGACAGTGAAGGACGAGAGAGGACCAGGCCTGGACTTTATTTTGTGTTTTGGTTTTGTTTGTGTGCGACAGTCGTCCGCGAGGGGCTATCGCGCTGTTTTGTGGTTATTTTATTCTTAAAGTTTTCATTAAATGTTCGCCGGTTCCCGCCTCCTTCTTCCCGATCTACAAACTACGTTACAGTGTTCATTCCTTATGCTGCCATCATGTAAATAACAATTATCATACACAGACAAGAAAATAAACATTTCATTACGATAAATGTGGCCATCTTTGAAGTGGCCTCAGTTGACCTTATTAAGATTTATGAAGGTACAAGCAAAGTATTGTAAGCATTCAGTTTCCACTGGCTTGAAATTGCATAGTTGTCACAACCTTTCCAAATTCTTTCATGTTACTTTAATCAGTTATCCTCTTAAGATGATTTGCATTCATATATTTGCTCTCATTTGCTTTTTTGTTGGGTAACAGAACCTTCAGGGCTGATATCTGGTCTGCTTTGTATTTCAAAAGGATAGTTGAGCCAAAAATGACAATTCTGTCATAATTTACTCACCCTCATGTCATTTCAAACCTACAGTATGTGCATTTCTTTTATTATGTGGAACATATAAAAAGATATTCTTTTTTTTCCATTCAGTAAAAGTCAATGGTAACCTTCTCAAAATATCTTATTTTGTGTTCCACAAATGAAAGAAAGTCATATAAGTGGAAGATAACACTCCAGGTTGTGGTAATTTACCGCCCTCCTGGGCAAATTCTATCCACCTTCCTAGAAGAGCTGGATGGGCTGCTATCCTCATTCCCGGAGGATGGCAGTCCACTTTTAGTCTTTGGCGACTTCAACATTCATCTGGACAAGCCTTATGCTACAGACTTCCATTCACTCCTTGCTTCATTTAATCTCAAAAGACTTACCACTACAAGCACGCACAAATCACGCACAACCAACTTGACTTAATTTACACACACAATTGTATTGCAGACAACATTATGGTAAAACCCCTACATATCTCTGATCATTTCTTCATTACATTTAAACTACATTTTGCTACCTGTGCGCCACCAACCCCTATACCGGTTACTTTTAGA
>NW_015505427.1:818134-848362 GCF_001515645.1 Sinocyclocheilus grahami | reverse complement strand
AAGCACAATCAAACCTCTACAAATGATTCAGAATGTAGCAGTACGACTGGTCTTCCACGAGCCCAAAAGACCCCATGTTACACCTCTCTTTATCTCCTTGCACTGGCTACCGGTTGCGGCTCGAATCAAGTTCAAGACATTGATGCCTGCATATAGAACAGCCACAGGCTCAGCACCCGCCTACTTCCACTCACTAATACGAATCTACATCCCCTCCAGAAGTCTGAGATCCGCTAGTGAGCGACGCCTCATGGTACCATCACAGAGAGGCTCAAAATCATTTTCCAGAACATTCTCGTTCACCATTCCTGGCTGGTGGAACGATCTTCCCACCCCTATCCGGAATGCTGAATCTATGACAATTTTCAAGCGACAGCTGAAAACTCATCTCTTTCGAAGCTACTTGACTTATAATAATAATTTCAATCTCTTTACTTATTCCTTCTCTTTCTAGCTTGTACTTATTTGAACAATGTCTAGACACTTGGTATTACAAGCACTTCCTGTATCTGTTCGCCTCTTTAAGAAGAATCGCTTTATGTATCCCCCAGTTGTAAGTCGCTTTGGATAAAAGCGTCTGCAAAATGTCTGAATGTAAATGTAAGATGAGGGTGGGTGAGTAAATGACCCATATCTTGGTAAACTACCCCTTTAATTGCTTTTTCTGTGGATGTCTTTGACCTTTGCCACACATAATCTCACGCCATGAGTGCCAATATTTATGATTCATTTTCACTTCTAAAAATGCATCCCAAGACTTCGGCTTCTTAGTTGTCAGTTTGAATGAGTCCAGAGACACAGTTGATTTTCGACCCTCTGTGCAAGAGCACAAAGGAGATTCTGGTTAAGTGGGGATCGAGTCACAGCCGCTAAATCTATTTGCTGGAACCTTCCACTTCAGACAGCAGGTGAGCCACCGTTAGCCATGGTAACCAGATTAGGGGACTTTCTATTTGCCTGCAAGTCCCAGTCGCCCAAACCATTCATACACAGACACATCTACAGCACGTTCAGCAGGGGTCGTTTTCTGGACCTGATGGATTATAACCAACCTGCTGTACAGATGGACATTTATGAGAAATACAAAGCTTGTCAGTAAGGGCACCACATATTCAGGCCATGAAAAGTGCAATATGAGAAACAGATCAGACATATGCATTTTTCAGGTCAGGAATCATTAATTTTAACATTTACCTGCAGCATTTAACAAGGAATTTTTATCAAAAGTGAATTGCAAAGGAGGAATATGGCACATGAGCTTCATTCTGAGGAAACAGTAAAATATGTCTTTAGATGTAATGTAATTTAAGCAATCTAGAGTCAGAGTTTACTGATGGTTACAATGAGCACTTCTGAGGGAGAACAAGTTGCTGGATTTATCACAGTTTGTGATGCTTATAACAACAAACACATGTAAGATTTTCTTAAGGGGTCATGAACTGAGAAATCAAAATTCCCTTGATCTTTTGACATATCATTGTACTATAATAATAAGTCATTACATTGATATAGCACTTTTCTGGGTTCTCAAAGCGCTTTACATAGAAGGGGGGAATCTCCTCAACCACCACCAATGTGCAGCATCCACCTGGATGATGCGACGGCAGCCATATTGCGACAGAACGCTTACTGGTGGAGAGGAGAAGGAGTGAAGCCGCCAATCAGCATATGGGATGATTAGGAGGCCAAGATGGTCAGAGGCCAATGGGAGAATTTGGGGATTTTTAATGACCACAGAGAGTCAGGACCTCGGTTTAACGTTTCATCCGAAGGACGGTGCTTTTTGACAGTATAGTGTCCTCATCACTATACTGGGGCTTTAGGACCCACACAGAACACAGGGTGAGCATCCACAGCTGGCCTCACTAACACCTCTTCCAGCAGCAGGTACTGACCAGGCTCAATCCTGCTTAGCTTAAGTGGGCAACCAGTCTTGGGCTACAGGGTGATATATATATGTATCTCCACCCTGTAAGTTTCAGAACTCAAAACTCTCTCATTAGTCTAAAATCAGCTTATATTGAAGCCAATGTGCCAAATCGACAGGTTGTAGAATGTGCCACTGAATGCGCCTCCGCAGAAGAAGATCAGCGCCTGCTTCTACATCACTGCCTATTTATCCCCGCCCACCGATGTATATTGTATTGTGCCAAGTTGTGAAAAAACTGTTTTGTGTTGCCTTCCTTCTGATCCCAACGTTAGGAATAAGTGATTGAACTTTATTTTTAATGAAGATCCAGAACGTGTCAGTAAGAACTTGGTCCTTTGTTCACTTCATTTTACCGTGGATTTGTTACAAACAAAGCACAATTCGAACCATGATTTTCAAAAAGATTGAAACTAAAAGAGGATGCTGTGCCAACTATATTGGATCTGACAGTAATGTCGCAACACACAAGTGAGAGTAACTGTTTTAATTATGTGTGTTACGTGCGTTATTACAGATCGTTTGATATGTACTGAGTATTTATGGGTTTTAACCTAAATCACAGCAGCAAATATGTATACAACTATTAGCCAATCATAGCAGTGGGCGTTTATTTATGAGTCTGCAATCTGCCACGCCTATTCAAACAGAGCGGTCTGATGAGGAGGGTTAAACAGTACAGAAAAAAGACTGTTACTTTTAAATTATATTTTCTGATGTAAAAATCTTGATAACGTTATAAGTGGACCTCAGAGAACAGTACAAAATAATAAAAAAAGGCAGTTCATGACCCCTTTAAGTATCAAGTCAAAGACAACCTTGAACACACCTGTTTATTATGCAAAAGTTATGTTACAATTCATGCTTGTCATGATTGTGTCAGTAGATATACATTTTAGCTAAGACTAGCTGCATTAAACTGACAGTTTTACGTGACCACCCACGTTCAATCTGACATCTGGATTTATAATGAAATGCACAAACACAAGTTAGCCTTTTCAATAATCCTGGCAATCTTTTGCCTGCACGGACAAAAAGAGTATCGGAGTGTCTATAGTAAGTTGTGGCTTGAAAAGAGGGAACGTACCATCAATTTCTGTGCTCTTATTGTTTCTCTATTAGTCAGCTGTCATAGGAGTAGTCACACTGCAGACTGAGATCCAAAATTTATGATACTGTCAACATTTCCGAGGTAAGGATTCATCACAAAGGCAAATAAATGGTAACCAGTAAGCATGACACATCACATGAATAGTTCTTCCACCAAGTGATTATAATGTCAACCTAGAACATTTCAAACACAATGGACTGATAAAAACAAGGCTTACTGGAAAAATGTCCCTCTAGCTTTTATTTGTCTTGTTTCTGCTAAACTCTTTGCCACATACTGTACAAATTTCCAAACACAATTCACTGCAGATCCCAGCTGAAATGAACACTAGTGGCAGTAAAACACCAACAACTTCTATTCCTTTTTACACAAACCATGATTACAGGAGTAGATTATCATTAATATATATATACAGCTCCTTGCACAATACTATGTTATGACCTGAAAATAGTTATAGTGCAAAATTTGTAAATTAATACATTTTGCCATGTACATCACATAATTGGAGACATATCTATTTTTGGCATAGTAAGCTTGCTTGGTAGCTCACCTGGTACAGTGTTGCAAATGCAAATGCAATGCAAATAGCTTGAGTCCTGTAAAACTCGAGTCACAGTAAAAGAGCACAAACACGAAGAAACAATGTTTGCTTCCGCAATTGCAACTCTTTATTACCATTGTTGGTTAGTTTTAGTGTAGGTGGTACATTACTTTTAAGCACGATAGACAACAAAGCATTATCTATTTAGCTCCAATAATTGGAAATTTCATTTTCAAACTGCTGCAACACGTACAATGACCAATGCAATAAAGATAGGCCGATTCATGTTAATCTGTTTTGTATAAAACTGAACCAGCTTTTAGCACCACTCACTGGATATTTAAATTTGGAAGTGTTGGAAAAAAGATATAATGTATATTTGCATAAATGTAGCCACAGGTAAATTTTTTCAATGAGTCTGGGTGGTTAAAAACCATTGTAAGAAGTTACGTAGCTGTGATTCAAGCTTGCGATTTTCAGTTCGCAAATGTGATTACCTGTTTCATGTGCAATATGCATCAGACGGTCAGTGAACCGACTGTGGAAAGCCCATTGGATTGACATCTGAGGCTGAGAGTCACTTCCTTCCAATCTGGGCAGTTCGTTCACACTTTAATTTAAGGTCCAATTGTCACTATTAACAAACCAGTATGTTAATAATAGACATGCTAAGAAGCAACTAGTGTAGTGAAAATTGGTTCCTATACTAAAGTCTTATTGGCAGTTCTAGATTAAGCTACAACATGGACCATGCTTAATCTAATAATAAAGTAATAAATTAGTAAATTTATAGAGCGAGAAGTCTGGTTTTGTAAGACAATCTGATCTCATTCAGAATCAGTGAATGAACTAAAGATGGAAGTGTTCATAGAGATGACAGAAGAATGTAGCAGACTGTGAACATCTGTGAACCTCATTCCTCCAGCTCATGACAGCGCTGATTTCAGGTTTCAACAGGATTGAACAAGGGCTCTACAACTGACAGGTTCTCACAGAACCACCAAGGGAAAAGTCTGACCTGTTGTGTCAAGAATGAACTTTAGAAACAACACATGCCATTAAAAACAAGCAGTGTGGAGCATTCACAACACCAGCTGTCTAAAGACCCCTCCATGGGTGACAAAGCTATTATTAGTATTAAATATAGAAGAGAATAAAAACGAATAAACAGACTGGTTCTCCTAATACACGTCCGCAAAAGGCTCCCCCAGTGAGATATCTATTTTAGCAGAGTAAATACTAACACTGAGTGTCATAATAGCAAAAGCTGTTGTATTATTTTTGCTAACTGACATTATATTTTTTGCCTTTGCCTTTTTATACACTGTAAAAAATGACCGTGAATTTAATGGTAAAAGACTGTAAAAATGCTACAGTAAAAACCTGTTAAATATTTAACGGTAAATTCCCCTACTATATATGGTGAAAAACTGTATTGGACATTAAATGTAATTTCACGGTAGTATACCGTTTTTGGAAGTGAAAAAACTGTATAATTTACAGTGAATAACCATAAATTGACATTCCCAGAATTCCCTGCGTTTCATTTCAAATGTGATGCTTTTTTGTTGAAATAACAGTTTCTTCTTAGTTTTTTCTTATCAGTTTTGTATATTAGGGTTGTGTGTTACACCTAATGATGCTAAATGAATGTTTATTGCATTATTTCAGTTTCATGTGTGTTACCGTGATGGTGTTTGGTGTTTGTGTGAATGACACTGTGCACCTTCTATATATGTTATTATTTAAAAGCTGCTTGTGATGGGCTTTGGTTCATCATGTGACTTTCTCATCACCTCCTGCATTTGGTGGTTATCAGTGTATTACAAAGGTGCAAAACAGATTTCAGTACTTCAATAGGTTGGTATATTAACATTATATCAGTTAATGAAATTACGGTATTTAACTGTAAATATAAGTTAAACCCATAAAACCTAAAATGTTGCTACCGTATTTTTTACGGTAAAATTCCGGCAACCACAGCTGCCGGTTTTTTACTGTAAATTTTTTTCACAGTGTACTAAAATTAGTTAAGCAGCAAATAGAAGAATACAGCAAGTATACACTCTTAATAATAATAGTTCCCAAATGGTGTTTTTGCAGAGATTCCACAGAAGAACCATTTTGGGTTCCTAAAAAGAACATTTCAGTAACAATTCTTCAAAAAGCCCTTTTACTTAGTGTGAAAAACATTGTAATATTCTAAAGATTTTACATTAATAAAGAACCGTTTGTACAATAGAAAGGTTCCATAGATGCTAAATGTTCTTCATGGAAACATAGATGCCAATAAATAACCTTTAGGACGGTTCTTTAGGAAGTAAAAAAAAAAAAAGTTTAGGAAGAAAAATAACTTGGACTTTAGAAAAAAAGTTTTCTGTAAAACTATAAAATCCACATCTATGCTTTTACCCAAAATATCAAACATGACATATTGAAATGAATGTCGAAAAATAGGTCCTCAAGGACTTCAAATGTGTTCTCCATGAGGAGAGGCTCTCTCATGTGAAATTTAAGTGTCTAGCTCAAATGAGGTGGCAGAGCTGATGTTTTGAATATTGCAAATTTAACCTCTAGTTGCTAGGCAACCATATGTTCCATCCATTCTAACCTTACATAAAATGCATTAGTTAACTCACTCTTCAAGCAGGCAAAGTTTTCACTATAATGATAAAAACATATAGGTGTTTAAAGTGTAATAAAGGATTGTTTAAAGAATAATAATACTAGGTCAGAATAAGAATCCAGCATTTGTTGAATTCGTAAACTGGTTCCAAAAATGATGGACAAAAGTATATGTTGAGATGTGTTTAATGTACAGTACTGATAACATTTCCTAAAATGTGTCAGAGAATGAATCTTCTTTATGGGTAATCATGTGGCATCCAGATGTTGTGATTTGTCTTCGGGACACAATATGCCATATCATATAGAAGCAGTCTGTTCATGCAGGAATAACATCCATTATGTGGTCTCCTGTCTCTCGTTCATTCATACCTTTCTGTCACTTCATTCATTCTTTGGAAGAAGCTTCAAGATGTGTGAAAATGTATTCACAGTATGTATATTCCCTTAGTTTAAGCCTTGTTAGTTTCATTTTTTAATTGAAATTTCTGTTTTTCTGAATGAAGATTTCGTGTCACGGTTAATCTGATGGGTTCTCAATGAAGATGGAATAATCCTTTGTAATCCCATTGACGCAGACTCTGTAAATCCACAGTCACTTCATCCATCTGTTTAACTGTCCAGATGGAGGTGTAAAAGGATACAGAGCTTATATACAATGAGTTTATGAGTACAGTACATTTGTGTGCATTAATATGAACGAACATAAAGCAACCCAAAGTACATATGGACACTTCAAACAATAGTACAATCAAAAATGAAAACTTGCTGACAATTTACTCATCCTCGGGCCATCCAAGATCTAGATGAGTTTGTTTCTTAATGGGAACAGATGTGGAGAAATTTAGCATTACATAATTTGCTCACCAATGGTTCCTCTGCAGTGAATGGGTGCCATCAGAATGAGAGCCCAAACAGCTGATAAAAATATTGCAATATCTGTTTTGAACTGTTTTGAACTTTTGCTTGTAAATTGTGCTTGTTCTGTTTATCTCTCCTGATTGAGACATTTATTTATTTATTTATTTATTTGAGAAATTAATATTATGGATAGAGGACTATTTCGATTAGAAGCAACGTTTTTTTTTTTACAAACATGCGTCTATTCACTTCACTAGACGTTAACTGATGGACTGGAGTGGTATGGATTACTTGCGGATTATTATTGTGATGTTTTTATCAGCTGTTTGAACTCTCATTCTGACGGCACCCATTCACTGCAGAGGATGCATTGGTGAGCAAATGATGTAAAACTACATTACTCCAAATCTTTTCCCATGAAGAAACAAACTCATCTACATCTTTGATGGCCTGAAGCATTTTCAGCTAATTTTGGATTAACCATTCCTTCAAGCTATTTTTTTTTCAAGCAAACACAAAGCTTCTTGTGTGATATTTATTTATTTATTTATTTAGTCATTTAGCAGATGCTTTTATCCAAATACATATATACACATACACATATACATATATATATATATATATATATACATACACATACATACACACATATACATACACACACACACATACACACATATATATATATATATATATATATATATATGTATATATATATACACACACACACATACACATACACACACACGCACATACAACCAGAGAGAGGACACCGCCTTCTCATTTCAAAAGACCGCAACACGCCACTGGCTGTTTGGTCTCAGCAGTAAGGCGCTTGCAAAACATTTTACAGTTTAAATGCTCCCCTGTGTATAACACCTCTCCAAAATAAATTGCAGCTCTTTCTCCCTACCACAGCGCTGCTGCTCATTCTGACCTAGAGGCGTGGCACTGCGGTTAGATGTGCTACTGACTGAGCTTGAATGCCATGTGACTTCATGCTAAAACCAATATGCCATATCTCCTGCTTTTGAAAGTGATGATCTCTATAAAATGCATCCAAATATCAAATGTGTTTCCTCTGAATTCAAATAAACAGTGTTTTCCTTTGATATCTCAGTGTGGATGTTCTAATGTGTTCATTTTCTCCTCATCGACCCCAGAAGACAAAAGACTCAACACATCATGATAGCTTCCCTTGTTTTTCTTGTCTTTTATAGCAAAAGTGCCTTGTCGTCATTGTAGGCAAACAACGGGTCATATTCTAGTTTCCCGTTCATTTAAAATAACTCAGTAAAGCCTTTCCATTTGACAGCAGCGGTCAGCGTCTCACTGCTGTTTTTGATAATTGACACTGTTCAAATGAAAATGTCTGGATTGCCTCATTCTCTGCTCACAGAGCTCCCTGGAAACCAATTTTCACTTTTCCTGGTAGTCTGCCACAGAGAAAGTCTTAGTATTTTCCCTGAGTCTTAAGAAAACTTCATAGTGTTGTTTTAAGATTGTAATTTTATGTTATTAAACATTGTGTCAATTAGCTTCAGACATTTCCACAACTGAGCAAGAGAATGTACACCACTTTATCTGAGCTTCAGTGCACACTCACAAATGAGTCAAAGAGAGGAAAGGCTACTAGAATTCTTCAGTAAGTGGACTCGAGAGAAACAGTGGTCAATAAAGCAACACCCACAACAGAGAAAATGAAACAAAAATCAACGGTTTTCAAAATGGCTAAAGCATAAAATTGCTTTCATAGCCAATTACATTTTAAAACATATAATACTTCTGTCTGAATCAGAATATTTAGTAGGAAATGTATGGTAGGGCTTGATTTCATCCACTGGAATTGGATTGGATGTTTTTCTCCAGGTTTATACAGTACAATAAAGTTAAAAAATTACACTTGTTACGGTACAAATGCAATATTTTCTAGATATTTTAGTAGTTTTGTAATTATAATATTTATTATCATATTATATAATATATGTATTATTACAAATATATTTATTATTTACTGTATATGTAGCATTTTCAACTTGTAGCCATCACATGTATAAATTATTAAAAAAAAATTTTTAACTGCACAAGAAAACTGGCTCTGCTGATTCTGCAGCCAATACGCTTGCTTTCTCAACAATTAAATAGTCTGGTTCAGTGTTTACTTTAAGCTGGTCCTGCAGTGCGTTATCCTCTGAAACCCTCAACCTCCCCCAGCTCCACCTGTCTAGATCTGTTATGGGATTTATGTATACCCATTCATGCAGCAGCTGCATTTCTTATATTTTCACAGAAGAATGTATTTGAATCTACTGGCATCAGCAAGTCCAATAGAATGCTAGTGTTTGTTTTTTGTAGTTTTTTTAAATAAAAAAATAAAAAAAGAAGAGAAATATAGATAAAGTAGAATTAAAATAGAATAGAAAATGCTAGAGTTAGAGGGTCAAATAAAGGTGTAACAGGTGTGTTTTTAGTCGTTTCTTGAGGTTAAAGGGGTTCTATTATGGACTTTGTAAAAGAGCATAATAGAACCCCTTTAACCTCAAGAAATCCTCAAGTCTCATGCTTGGTAGTTTGAAAAATGCATTATTTTTCACATAATTTACATTATTACAATACCTTTCTCCCCAGCCTGGCACAAACGGCTCGATTAGTTCCGGCTTTGATGAAGGTCCGCCTTCCAAAAAACAAAAATGTGTTGTGATTGGTTAGCTGTCCCAGTGCGTTGTGATTGGCGAACAGCTTAGACGGTGTTTCAGTACTGCCATGCCCCCTTGCTCCGTCTTTCAACAAAAGCTTTTGGGCGAATCCGGCAGGCAGTATGTTGTGGAAGCTGTCCTCAGTAAAATGTGCAGCACACAATAGCAAATTGGGGTTATAATGCTCAAGAACAGAGTTAAAAAATAAATTGCAACCACTGTTTCCTGACGTCATCCACTTTCGGAAGCCCAAACAAAGACGTTTGGGCACGGAAGTGAAAAAAACAGCGTTTCAGCGTTTCATTTGAAGCTACAGCACTGAAGCTCTTCTTCTTCTCTCTCTGCCAAACTCTGCAGCAGCATTTCTTCTTTGTCGTCTCGTCTGATGCGCTCACTCAACCAAGCATTCTAACCACAACCTCGCCCCTCCCCACCCCCCAACCATTCAAATTTCTGTAGGCGGGAATTCTTTGTAATGATATTCCAATGAGCCGCTTTGTGATATCTCAAAGCCAGGAAAACAAACGCTGTAGTCCAAACGAGTCGTTTGTTGTAGTTCTTAAATACGAAATATCTCCCTTTGGAGATTTGTAACTTTCTAGATCTTTTTTATGCCCAAACATACACACTACACACTGACTAAAATTAAAAAAGTGAAAAAGTATAATAGGACCCGTTTTAGGATTCAGCTGCTCGGATTGATTTGGGCAGGTCAGTCCATCAGGAGGGAACAGTTAATGAAAAAGTCAGTGAAAGTGATTTTGTGCCTCTTTGAGATGGCACAATAATACGCCATTCACTTGCAGAACGCGAGCTTCTAGAGGTCACATAACCCCGAAGTAATGAATTTAGGTAAATGGGTGCAGAGCCAGTGGTGGTTTTGTAGGCAAACATTAATGCCTTGAATTTAATGCGAGCAGCTACTGGTAGCCAGTGCAAATTGATGAACAGAGGTGTGACATGCGTTCTTTTCGGTTCATTAAAGATTAATCTTGCAGCGGCATTTTGGATTAGTTGTAGAGGGTTGATAGTAGTGGCTGGAAGACCTGCCAAGAGAGCATTGCAATAGTCCAGCCTGGATAGAAGAAGAGCTTGAACAAGGAGTTGTGTTGCATGTTCTGAAAGAAAGCCTGATCTTCCTAATGTTGTATAAAATTGCAGGACTGGGCCGTTTTAGCAATGTGGTCTGAGAAATTCAGCTTATCATCAATCACAACTCCAAGGTTTCTAGCTGTTTTTGAAGGAGTTATGGTTGATGAGCCTAACTGGACGGTGACATTTTGATAAATTGATGGGATTTGTTGAAACCACAAGCAGTTCTGTCTTAGTTTTTTTTGTGACATGACATGTGGCCAAGTATGGTGACCCATACTCAGAATTAGTGCTCTGCATTTACCCAACCAAAGTGCACACACACAGCAGTGAACACACACACCGTGAACACACACACGGGGAGCAGTTGGGGGTTCGGTGCCTTGCTCAAGGGCACCTCAGTCGTGGTATTGAAGGTGGGAGAGAGCGCTGTACATTCACTCCCTCCACCTACAATCCCTACCGGTACGAGACTCGAACCCACAACCCACAAAAATGAGTCCGACTCTCTAACCATTAGGCCACGACTGCCAGGTTGAGTTGAAGTTGATGGTCCGTCATCCAACGCGAGCAGCTATCGTCGGATCATCAGGATGGTATGAGATGTAGAGTTGAGTGTCATCAGCATAGCAGTGATATGAAAAGTGAAAACGAGTGTATGTTTGCTGGTAAGACGTGTTTGACAGTTTGTGGTGTGGCAAATTGTGCACTGAGGTTAGTAATTTTATTAATGAAGAATGTGGCAAAGCCGTCAGCTGTTAGAGTTGATGAAGGAGGGGGAGGAGGAGGACAAAGGAGGGAGGGAAATGTTTTAAAGAGCATGCGAGAGTTAGGCGAATTGTTAATTTTGTTGTGATAGTATGTCCTTTTAGCAGTGGAGGCATTAGCAGAGAATGAAGAGAGGAGTGATCGATATACATTAAGGTCAGTAGGATTTTGTGATTTGCGCCATACTCTTTCTGCAGCTCTGAGCTTAGAACGATACTCACGGAGAACATCAGATAGCCAAGAGGCAGAAGAGGTGGTACGAGCTGGCCTGGAAGACAAGGGGCAGACAGTGTCTAAACAAGATGTAAGAGTGGAGCAGAAAGTATCACTAGCACGGTTAACATCAAGAGATGATAACGGAGCAGAAAGTATCACTAGCACGGTTGACATCAAGAGATGATAACTGTTCAGGGGAAGGAAGCAAAGATGAAACCATAGCAGATAGCCGGGAGGGTGAGAGAGAGCGTAGGTTACATCGAAAAGTGACATGTGTAGGGGTATGTGTTGTGTCAGGAAGCATGTTAAGGTTAAGAGTGAGGAGGAAGTGATCCGAGGTGTGCAGTGGAGTAACAAGCACATGATCAGTGGAGCAGTGTCGTGTGTAAATAAAGTCCAGTTGGTTGCCTGATTTGTGAGTAGCCGTAGTTAATACTCGCTTGAGATCAAAAGAAGCAAGCAGAGTGTGGAAGTCTGCAGCCTGAGGTTTATCTAGGTGGATGTTGAAGTCTCCAAGCATAACTAGGGGAGTACCATCCTCAGGAAAGTTTGAGAGCAGCACATCTAATTCTTCCACGAAGTTACCTAG
The DNA here is from genome assembly GCF_001515645.1 of Sinocyclocheilus grahami. Lineage (NCBI taxonomy): Eukaryota > Metazoa > Chordata > Actinopteri > Cypriniformes > Cyprinidae > Sinocyclocheilus > Sinocyclocheilus grahami. Next base: position 835,936 of record NW_015505427.1, on the reverse strand, counting down.
TGGTCCTGGGGGTCGATAAACAACTATAAAATGGATTTTAAGAGGGTGGGTAATAGTGGCTGAATGTGATTCAAAGGAGCTGCTGATACTCAGAGATGGTAAAGTATTAAATTTCCAATCATTAGAGATAAGCATACAATATTACATATCATATTAATATTATATATTAACATATCAATATTAATATCATACAATGCAATGACATTTTAATTATGACTATGGTCTAAATACATTTTGGGGCCACTGTAGTGTTAATAATTCTTTAAACCAGACTTCTATGCTGAAACCAGTATTTCTATGCTGTGTGTGTTCTGAATCATCTGACCACAAATGTGTGTGTTTGTGTGACCGTGAGAGCACTCTGAAGTCCGCTGGAAAATTTCCTGCTGCTGTACAGGAATTCAGTCACGGCCAGCTGCCAGCGCTGCATCTCACAAACACACTTACTGTAGCCTGGTTTAAATATCACACAGACACCACTGACTGGCACAGCAAATGTCACAGCACAGCTTTCTGTAATGTAAATCTCTACACTCAGAGGCGGATTTAGTGATTTGGGGGCCCCAGGCAAAATATAGGAATGGGGCCCTATATATTTGCACACATTTACCTAGATCAGCCTTGAGGTTCCTTTTTTGTTTTGATGCTTGCTGCTGCACAATGCTGTCCCACAGTTGTGTCCAATGTTTCAAAATTTTTCATGTACATGATATAATGGCTTTCTTTAATGCTGTAGACCACGAATTAGCAATTGATTTACAGTTTTCACAAAAACAAAATAAATTATAAAATGATAAACCTCACAAAGTAAGTCTGTCTCTGTCTACACTGCATGTTGGTAAACATTATTGCTTATTAAGGTTCAACAAACACTCCCAAAACAGGTCATAAACAACTCAAGCTAATCTGTAAGATTGAAAACTGTAATCCTTTGCAGTTCATTGAATGCTCTTGATGCAGAAACTGGTCTTTTATTTTTTACTATTTCTAGGTCACTAAGCAAATTCATTTGTGACACTGAGCGTGTGAACTCCCTTGTATAGATGGTCAGATGTTCTTGTTCCAACCGAAGCACAAAATGCTCATTCTCAAATTATGCATCAATATCATCAGGTTTTTGTTCATGCAACTCAAGTAAAAATTTATTGAACTAATTATTCATTTATAAATGTTTAACTTATGAATAAATGATAACGCAAAATAATCATGAAAAGAAAAATTGTTTCTCATTGTGTGACTATTTCTCATTTAGGGTCATGGACATGCCTGCAATATTCAACAAAATGTGTTGTGGAATGTGTATGTTTACTTATTTTGTAATGTGTGAGAAGTACTAATGTTAAAGTTTTACTTTTTTTCATGGTGGGATTTTTGGTGAATTGTGAATTGTATTGCATTCAATACAAGAGTCAGTTAGATCCGGAACATAATACAAAAATAAATACAAAAATACATGCAACACTAAAGCAGTTTTTCTGTTCTAAAGAATAAATTATTCAATCATACTACTTTTTCTGAAAAATAAATGGGAAAAAAGTATTTTTACTGCTTACACTTTTACTCCTCTGGATAAAGATACATACATATGTTTTCCTATTTACACTAAATTAACAATTTGTGCAAACTATATGCACATGAAAGAACCATGCAACAAGTTCTCAATAGATAAATACATCACCCCCCTTGGCACCTAAACAACAAGCATGACAAGACTGACTCCAAGACAATACCTGACTGCGGGACCAATCCACATGAGGGTTGTGCTGAGACAACCAGGGGTGCCCCAGAACAAGCCTAGCATAAGGGGACTCCAGGAGGAACAGCACAACAGACTCACGGTGATTGCCCGACACAACAAGTTCATAGGCTTTAAAGCATTCAATGACATGTTTCTCTCGAATGCAACAAGTTATTTTTAAACTTGTTTTTTAATTTAACATAAACCAAAGACGTTACTTGAGATGCAAGTAAATGGAAAGACCTTTAACCAGTAAACCAGAACACTAAATTGACTTATTCCCAATAACATGACAATCTTGTAAAGCTGCAGGGGTTGGGTAAGACTAGGTTATCTATAAATGTCTAAATATACCTCAGGTCATCAAAGCCAGAAGAGATAGCGAGACTCATGCTGACTGTGACACTTTATAAACGACAGTCCCACATCCTTCAAAGGGTCTGAGGTTTTCCGACAGAGGCCTGACTGGCCATATCAGCTGTGTCTGAACAGCATGCTGCTACACAAATACATTGTTCAACATGCTTGTGAACATGATCAAACCTCTTTTTCCTCTTGTCATGTGAGACGGTTGGAAACAGGAGGGGGGTCTCTCTGCGGTTGCGATGTCTAAACTTGTTTCTGGTTTGGCTCGGCCTGGAGAGCAGATTCGGTTTCAACAACATCGAGGAGGGTTTTATTGTATTGTTATTGTTGAAGGCCTGGGAAAATGAGGCATTGCATTTAGCAAGAATGGTCCAAAACAATGTCTATGCACTCGAGAAAATGTATCTGTGCTAACAACATTGTCTTTATGTAACACAGAGGCTTCAAGACGAGATGCTGTAGCCTGAAGCATGAAAACAAACACTCCCTTTTACAAATGTCGTCTTTTATCATCTAAAGCCCCGGTATTAATGACAGCTGGGCCGAGAGAGTGAAAGTTGTCTGTTACGTCAGTTGAATGTCAACTGGCTATTTTTAAAAAGGGCTTGAATGATTACCACTGTAATTTGCTGAGTGGAATGTGAGCTGTAAAAATAAGTGGTATTTTAAACATCCTCACAGTATTTTTATCTTTGAAAGTGGTATTGTGTGTGAAACCGATTCTACCCGCTTTTGAAAAGCATTAAAGCAACATTACCTGCCTGGGGCCTTTTTATGCAGAGACATGCCCATTGCCTGCGGGGTGAGCATAGTGACGCATCAAACAGCATGCTTTAAATGAATGAAGCGTCATTCACCAACCAGTTTAGGTCAGGAATGTTACATATTTCTGTGTAAAACAGAAGTCCCTGTTTGAGTTTTTGTCTTAGCACTTTTAAAAAGTGCACGTTATTGTAATAAATGGCAAATGGCAAATTAAAAATGGCAAAATAAAAGTTTTACTTTAAAGTACAAACTAAATCATTATGCTTTATTTAAAGTTGTGCTTTAAAGAAGTATGCTTATTTTGATGTGTTGACGAGCATATTAAAGCACGTTAAGTACTTAATTATCATTTTAACTCTGCTTTGTTATTTGATTTTACATTTGATTTAACATTTACCATTTAGATGTACTAAAGTGAAACATTTATTTAATGTTTAATGTGAAAATTTAATTACAAATAAATTTAAATGCATGAAGTGCAAGTTTCAATAGAAATTACTTTAAAGTATATTTTAGTTTACCATGCTTGTCAGTACATTCAGCAGTAAACTTCAACCATATTTCAAAGACAACATAGGTAATTATGAAATTACTCTAAAGCACTCTAAAGTTCAACAAATTTAATTTAATATAAATTTAATCTATAACCATTTTTATATAATTGCAATTAACATTGAGGTGTTGGAAAACATTGCATTTAATTCACACTTACGTACATTCTTTTAAAATATATTATTTCCATAATAAGTACTTTTTAGAAGTATGCTGATGTGTACTTCTCTTTCACAAGGGATGTAATTCATTTGATGAAAAATTATGAAGATGGAATAATATGCACCAGTGCAGATCTGTGCACAGTAAAACCAAAACTTCAGACAATAAATAGGATCAAGCTGATTTCATTTTAACTTTAAATGACCTACATCTCTACTAATGTTTGTGCTGAGGAATCAAAGTTTGCCCAATCCAAAAAAAATTAAAAAAAATTAAAACTTATAAGAGACGCTAATTTTTCCTGTGAGGAAAATACCTCTTCCAGCCCTCACATGAACAGCGAGGCTCAGGCCATGCTGGACAAACTCTGCATTGTTCCTTTATCTGAGGAATCTTTGGGGCGGTGGCAAAAGAGTAGGTGTATGAAACAAAACAAAAAAACTCTGCCAATGAACATGGACATTCCAGAATGAGAGTGCAGAGAAGATAAATGAGGTTAGACAGTAAACAGACAAAAATGACAATGATGACAGTGCAAGAAATCACAAGCAGAACAAAAATAGAGGTGTCAACAACACCTGCGTCATAATAATTAACTTCATTAACTAAGTGTTATCACTTTCACCCACTTCAAACTAGTTAAAAATCTTTTAAAAGAAACAAACCTTATGAAAAAATTACACTTGAGCACACTTTCAAAATTCTTTAAAAGAATATATTTAAGTGCGAACTGAATATAATGGTTTCTTGACACTTAATTGCATATTAATTAGAATTGTATTATTAATTTTATATAAAATGTAAATGGCACTGTGGCACTGTGGTTAGCACTGTTGTCTCACAGCAAGAAGGTCCCTGGTTCGAACCCTGGCAAAGACAGGAGGCCTTTCTGTGTGGAGTTTGCATGTTCTCCCTGTGTCTACCGGGTGCTCCGGATTCCTCCCAAAGACATGTGTCAGGGGGTCATCACAATCACCTCAGTTTCCACCAGATCACGATCACCTGATTACTGAGCACTACCACCTGTCAGCACTATATCCTCGCACACTCACTGCCTGGTCTCATACATAGTATGCTTGACTTACCTTGCTCTAACATGTATTTACTCACCTGCTGGTTACTCGATCTCTCTGCTCCACAATCTCCACCGTTCCGGAACTCCGTCGTTGCTTCACTCCTTCAGCACCTCGGATTCCCTGGAAAGGAATTGGACATTAACACTCAGATAAGACCCAAGAGACTTATCCCACTCCCCGCTCACTTACCTGGATGCTCCTTGCTCTGTGTTCAATAAACCTACAGTTTATATTTCACCTTACCTCAGTGTCCCGTGTATATCTGCTGACAACATGCAGGTTAGGTTAGCTGAACATTCTAAATTGTCCCTGGAAGTGTGTGTAAAGGCAAGACTTGTGTATGGATTAACTGGTTCTCGCCATGAATATAGCCATAGATGCTGGATTGGCGTTAAGAAAGAAATAAACAAACTGCTTTACTTGTTTCACTCTTATAACATTACGTTAAGAAATGGGACCAAAATCACATAACTAATTACTATTTTTGCAGCACAGTCAGGATAACCTATTTCGGTGTGCCCATGGGAAGCTCTGGGACAAGTAAACCAGAAGATGCAACTGTTATTGGTCTTCATAGGATAATGTGATTACTGACATTGCCCTCCAGTGTTATATAACAAACCAAAAGATATTCTGGTGAACCTGAAGTGAACTCGTCTCTATGCCATTATTAGAATTGCTGGGCAGAGGGAAATGTTTGCAGACTGCTGTAGCTCTCTATAAACTGTCCAGTGAATAACAACCCAGACTGGAAGAGGCTACGACATCCTTAAAACGACCAAAAATAGGCCTTGATACGCCATATTTGAACGTACAAAATTTTTCAGTGAGTAACAACGTATGTGTTTCAATAGAAATATTATTAACAGCTAAATTAATCTGCGTAATTTGAGTAATCAGCAGACAAAAACACCGTACAAGTAACAGTCATTGTGCAAGTTTATAGTTTACTTAGTAGGATAGTTATTGCCGCAACCCTACAGAGGGTTTTGAAAATGAATAAATAGAACAATTTCAAGTTTAAAAGTTGTGATGACAAGTGATTGCTTTTTACATTTTGAACCATTTAAATTATGGTAATTTTGACATTACGTGAACACACCAGACCGCAGGTGACTTGAAATTTAGCATAGTAGTTACATTATTTTTACCACTTATTTTTTTATTTTTCACCATTTACTTTCATTGTATGGACAAGAACTGACAGAACATTCTGCAAATTGTCTTCTTTTCTGTTCATGTTTTTTTTTTTGGACCTCTTTATTTTTAATACCCTGCATATGGCGATGAGTAAAGTATGTCAATAGAATGATAACAGAATTTTCATTTTTATGTGAACTACCCCTTTAAATTTTGAGCACAGATCAGCCATGGACATATCAGTATACAAAGGTTGAAGATAAATCCAAAGTTCTGTCATTAAACTCTAGATGGCGCAGTCTGATGTGAAAATCCGACACAACGTCATCACATGGCACAGCTGATTGGTTCTTTTTGTATCGGTAGCCAATGAGCTTGCTGCTCAACATTCAAATACTTGGCTAGTGCTTGCTTTAGCATTTGCAGAGTGCTTCAGAAACCCTCCACCTTCCCCAGCTCCACCTGTATAGATCTGCTACGGGGTGATTCATGTTATATGTGCAACAGCAATATTTCTTACATGCTCACAGCAGCATGTCGTGGCTGTATAGGCAGTAGCAAGTCTCGGTACTTGCTCTGCCGCAGCAGCCTATAGCAGATCTATTCCGCCAAGACCAAAGACATTAACATTGTCATGTACATTACCATGCCAATCCCTCCGAGAGTTGTCATGATAGAAATGGTTTTATTGTCAAAAAAAGACAATTAAAAGAAATAAAGAAGTTGACAAATAAATAAAAAGAGTTAAAGAACTAGAATTTATTGTAAAGTAATGCATTTGATCTATTTGCAAATATTTATATTTGAATAGACTAATTGACTGTCCTAACCAAAGCCACATGGTTTACCATGTTCTAGTGCAGATCTGAGAATGGTAAGTGAATTTACTTAAAGGCTATCAGGAAAGCTTAACCAAGTTTATTAAATTCATTCAGAATATGCACACATTCATTCTTAATTTTATGCCAAATATGCTGAAAATGGCTCCAGTTGAGCTGTTTACATCCCTAGATATTACCATCAGTTATTTAACATTTGTATTGTAACACAGTTGTCAGATATTAAATGTTTAGCTACTTGCTTCTTCTATCTCTCTTTTTGACTGTTAAACCTGAAGGCGTTATATTTGTTTTATTTGCGCACAAAAAGAGTTCTCATAGCTTCATAAAATTACTGTTGAACCACTGATGTGACATGGATTATTTTAACAATGTCCTTACTACCTTTCTGGGCCTTGAACATGTCAGTTGCGTTGCATTGCTGTCTATGGGAGGTTCAGAAAGCTCTCGGATTTCATCCAAAATATCTTAATTTGTGTTCCAAATATGAACGAAGGTCTTACGGGTTTGGAACAACAAGAGGGTGAGTAATTAATGACAGAATTTTCATTTTTTCGGTGAACTATCCCTTTAAGTGTAAGCAAAAGGCTTTATATTTGGGGTGATCTATCCCTTTAAGAAGACATTCTAGCTATTTTGACCCTTGAAAGTTTTGTTAGAGTAACCTGATGTAGTCAAGATGATTCAGTCATATTACATAATGTTTCTGACCTGAAAACAAAATAATAATAATAATAATAATAATAATTTTTTATATAGATCTGCTACGGGGTGATTCATGTTAAATGTGCAACAGCAATATTTCTTACATGCTCACAGCAGCATGTCGTGGCTGTATAGGCAGTAGCAAGTCTCGGTACTTGCTCTGCCGCAGCAGCCTATAGCAGATCTATTCCGCCAAGACCAAAGACATTAACATATTGTCATGTACACTACCATGCCAATCCCTCCAAGAGTTGTCATGATAGAAATGGTTTTATTGTCAAAAAAAGACAATTAAAAGAAATAAAGAAGTTGACGGATGATTCAAGGAGAGGCATGATGAACAGATGAGGTGGATGAGTGGAGGGGGAGATGAAGAGGAGGACGGGGTCTGTGTTGTGGAGGTGGAACAGTTGTCTTTAATGTCGGCCTCTTCAGAACATCACCAGCAGCCAACACTGAATCTGAGCCACAGCATTATTCCTGTCTAGTGCTCCCTGTCTCACATTTATCTTCTGAACTTCAAAACCAACTCTATCTTTTATGTCATTTTATTACTGATGACATTTTAAAATTGTGATAATGGCTTTGCAGTTATTGAAATGCATTGTTATAATCTATAAAGTGTCTATTTATCTTATAAAAATGAAAGATTCATGAGTGGACTTTGGAGTGCTCTCACTAATTTACAAAAGTTTTTATATGCTACTTATATAAAACAGTGCTTTTGGGAAACATACAATGGAGATTAAATACAACTTGCATGCTACTAACATTCTGTATAGCGCTTCGGGTAACTCAGTCACAGAGGGTAAAGAGAAGATAGTGAATATACCCTTGTGGAAAACGAAGTACACTACAGCATACTTGTTACAGAAAAAAGTACTTTAAACGAATGCACTTCAGGGTGAACTGAATGCAATGTTTGCAACACTTGTATGTTGGATGTGAGACACTACAGGCAAAAACTTTTTTTTTCATGCACCTGTCAGTTTTGAGATTTTGGGCTTTCTGGTTTTTCATAAATTATATTTTTTTCAGCTTAGTAGAAAGGAAACATTCAAAATGCAGTTTTACATGTTTCTTTTATGGCACTTTGTGTATTTGCATCTGACTGATGAAAAAGAGATATCCAAAATCCCATCTGTGAGAAAAAAACATTTGACACTAATATTGTCACACCCCTGTGGACTGTTGATTGTGGGTTCTCCCTCTGTGTCCCTATTTGGTTGTTCCTGTTCTCATTATTAGTTAATCACCTCATTGTGCTCACCTGTCTGCCCCTCGTTATCTGCCCTATATCGGTGTGTGTGTTCTTGACCTGCCTGGATGTTACCTGTTGTGGATATTAAAGTGCTTATTGGAATTCTTGTCGTCTTCGTCATCCCTGCCTGTTTCCACACACCGTGACCGTGACAGAATAACCGACCCCAAAAAGAAACGTATAGCGACGTGTTTCACCTCGTTTGTTTTCCGGTTTTTGTCAGTTTTTATTTTTGTTATGGATGACCCTGCCGTCCTCGTCCTCCTGCTGGAGCAGGGGGATCGCTCTCTCGAAGACCACACTACACACTTTGTGGCCCTCGCCAAGCTCACGCACTACCCGAACAACTGCCTCTGCACATTCCATCAAGTTGGACTTAACGCCACCACACGAGCACAGTTGTCCGGGGATGGTCCTCGAGAGAGCCTCGCCAGCTTCATCGAGTGGGTGCTGGTGTCCTGCCAATCGAGACTCACCGTGGACATCGCGGATGTCGACACCAACCCCACTCCGGACCCAGAGCCTAGTCAACTTCCACCCCACGGCACGGAGCTGCCTGAGCCCACCGCAGACAGAGAGCCAGAGCCTGCCAAGGTCATTGAGCCATCGCCATCAGGAGCAACAGAGCGGATGATCGCCCCGGAGCCTGAGCCCCAAGTATCTGACCAGGTGCGCCCCAGGTATCTGACCAGGTGCGAGAGCCGGCAGCACAAGCGATGGTGGAGACAGCTGTGGACATCGCGGGGGCTACGGAAAGCCCTGCCCACGGCACCACCGCTGAGGGTGAGCTCACACTGGATTCGGGACTATTAATCGACTTGGATACTGAAATACTCTTCACTCCATCTTCATCTGTACTGTCGGATTGGCAAGATGTCCCACCCAACCTCCTTCTCGCTCCACCTCTCATAGACTTGTTTCCTTGCTCAACGCCATTTCCACTGGATCCCGTCAGCCTCTCTGCTCACCATCTGTGGCGTGGGCTCGCCGCTGGTCTGCCTATCTCCAGCGCCATTGACGTTGAGTCTGGAGGATCCCTCGACTCCGCTTTCAGCCTCCGAGGCCCAGGCTCAACCTCGGTCCTGCGACCCAGTGGCTCCACCATGGCTCCTAGCTCCCTTGTCTCCACCATGGCCCGTCAGTCTACCAGCTCCACTGGGCTCCATCGTTCCTCCGGCTCCGCCTTGGTCAGTCGGCCACCATCCGCCGCCTCGGGACTCCACTCCTCTGGCTCCGCCTCGTCCCTCAGGCTCTGTCAGGCTCCTCCTTCCCTCCGGCTCCACCTCAGTCCTCTGTCGCTCTGGCTCCACCGCGGCCTTCCGGATCCCCGTCTCCGCCTCGGTCACCGGTGCCATCTGCTCCGTCTTGGCCCTCCGGATCCTCGGCGTCGCCCTGGCTCATCGGCTCTCCGCCTCAGGCTCCTCCACCCCCTGCTCCGCCGCCATCGGTCGGCCCATTGGAGTTGTCAGCCCTTCCTCCACCATGGCTCCTCCCTCCGTCAGCTCCACCGTGGGCCGCTATCATGGCTGTGGCCTGGGTTCCACCTGGCTCCTCCTCCTGCTCCAGTTCCCTCCTGTCGTCTCCCTGGCTCCTCCTTCCATCGTCACCTCCCTGGACTCTGTTAGTCATCCTCCTCCTGGGAGTCCGTCCTCCGCCGGAGCCTCCACCTGTCATGTCAGCCTGCCAGCCCTTTGCCTTCCCCTGTCACCATCCCACATCCACTCCTTTGTCCTCCTCCTAAGTCCCGAGGACGCGCCTTCCTGGAGGGGGGCGATCTGTCACACCCCTGTGGACTGTTGATTGTGGGTTCTCCCTCTGTGTCCCTATTTGGTTGTTCCTGTTCTCATTATTAGTTAATCACCTCATTGTGCTCACCTGTCTGCCCCTCGTTATCTGCTCTATATCGGTTCCTGTCTCTTGTATTATAGTTTGTCGGTTATTGTGAATGTTACCCCGTGTGTGTGTGTGTGTTCTTGACCTGCCTGGATGTTACCTGTTATTAAAGTGCTTATTGGAATTCTTGTCGTCTTTGTCATCCCTGCCTGTTTTCACGCACCGTGACCGTGACAAATATGTCAACAAAATGAAACAAGAATTTTGAACCTGGCTTCATCCAATGTTAAGATTCTTCTTCTAGAAATGTATGCAGATTAGTGCATATTTAATTAGATAACACCTTATTTGCATATTTAAACATTTCAGAAAATATGTAATTAAAAATATGTTGGTAATTCTTAATCAACTGGGTAAGTATGGTGATATATATATATACATTATTATTATTTATTTTTTTACTCATGGGGTGTCTCGCCTTAAAGGCAATTTTAATAAAAAAGTATTATAGTTTAAACTAATATTAAATGTAATTTTTTTTAACTTAAGAGGGTTTTTTGACTTACAGAAGAAGAACTTAAGAACTTTATGTAATTAAAGCACTACTTCTTTATTACTTCTTCATAATTCTATTGTCTTTGAAATATGTTTAAAATTAGATAACTGTATTGTCGAATGACAAGCATTTCTGGAAAACTAAAATATACTATATTAATTTACCATTTATATTAAAACTTGTCAAATTTATAGTTTGTAATTACAGATTTATTACATTTCAAATATATTCACTTTAAATCTAATATTGAATAATAGACTTCAGTAAAACAAAATAGTATTACATATATAGTAGGTGCACTTCTATAAAGCATGAGAAAAGATGATTAAAACACAATGACTTAAAATGTACTTTAAAGTAAAACTGAATTGGACATTATTGCAAAGTGTAAAGCCACAGGGGTTCCACTTACTTTAGTGTATTTTGGTAGATTTAGATTTAATCCAAAGTGACTGAAACTGCATTAAAGGCACTGATTTTTGTGTATGTTTGTTCCCTAAAAATGATATATGACCTTGCTTTAAAATATGACCATGCTTTACCAGTTGAGCTACAGGAATCCTAAACTGTTCCTGTGGTCTGTAACTTTTAACACTAGGTTTCTATTCATTCATTCCTCCAGACCTGTTTTGATGAAGAAACAAATTTAACTACATCTTGGATGGCCTAAGGGTGAGTTTGCTTTTGGGTGAACTATTCCTTTAATCTAATATTATAGTGACACATCTTTCATATGGACAGCTAAATGATGAATCATCTTAGTTGCAATCTAATTCCAAACCACTGATAAATCAGACAAATACTCTCGTGAGGACATGCTATGAGAACATTACAGCGAAGACAAATTAGCATTACACTAATCTGCCTTTTTCATTCAGATTAGTGTAATTCATTTTAAAGGAACTTTTTCTAGGGCCAAAAAATCCTTAAACTTGCTGAATAAGAGCCTTTGGTGACATAACATATGTCAGAGATTGAGCTCAGAGGAGAAATCACTCATCTTTCAATCTCAACGGGACATGTGGCCAAGTGACCCATACTCGGAATTAGTGCTCTGCATTTATCCCATCCAAAGTGCACACACACAGCAGTGAACACACACACACACCCGGAGCAGTGGGCAGCCATTTATGCTGCCATAAATGGGGAGCAGTTGGGGGTTCGGTGCCTTGCTCAAGGGCACCTCAGTCGTAGTATTGAAGGTGCGAGAGAGCACTATACATTCACTCCCCCCACCTACAATCCCTGCCGGTACAAGACTCGAACCCACAACCTTTGTGTTACGAGTCCGACTCTCTAACCATTAGGTCACGACTTCCCACCAAAGAGATCTGAAGAGATTTACTGTGGCCTCTTTTCGGGGTTGATGGCTTTGTGTGGAGTTTGGGTACTGGAGTGAAAAATCATGAGATCTCTTTTGCTAATACCAACACTATTAACATACAACTGCTGTCATTAATAGTGCTTGGTCAGCCTAAAATCACCACACATATACTTACACATAGGAGACTACACAAACTATAACAGTATAAGTAATACATTTGTAATACAGATATGATTTTCCATGTGGGCCAGTAAGAAACCACACTATATCACTTGTAGGAAAGAAATAAAAAACACTCCAAACACTGCAGGAATATTTTTTTTAACTTCTCAATAAAATAAAAGAAAAAGAAGAATATAGCTAATTTATTATACACTGCCATTCGGTAGGATTGTTTAAATGTTTTTTTTAATTTATGCTGACCCAGGCTGCATTTATGTTAGCAAAAATACAATAAATATTCTTAAATATTATTACAATTTACAATAACTGTTTTCTATTTGAATACAGGTAAAATGCGATTTATTCCTGTGATCAAAGCTGAATTTTCAGCAGCATTACTCCAGTCTTCAGTGTCACATGATCCTTCAGAAATCATTCTGATATGCTGATCTGATGCTCAAGAAACATTTCTTATAATTATCAACGTTGATAACAGTTGTGTTGCTTCTTGTTTTTATAGAAACCTTGATACTTTTTTTTCAGAATTCTCTGATTTATAGATAGTTCAAAAGGACAGGATGTTTGAAATAGAATTTTGACAGTCGTTACCATCAGTTTTTTTTTATCAAAATAGTGTTTCTTTGCTGAATTTAAATATTAAATACTTAAAAAAAATACTGACCCCAAAATTTTTAACAGAAGTGTATAAAAAATGGATATAATATTTTTTTTTTGCTATTTTCTAGTGCTTTCCTTTGACACAATCCCATCCACACAGTGTTTGCTAATGCTACAGGAAATAGAAAGAAAACACATAGGCCTATCCATCTAATGTTATTGTTGTTATTGTTATTGAATGTTTCACTTTTCACTGTAATAAAATAAAGCCAAGTGGTGCTGCAGGAACATTGTCTGCATTGGCATAATTTATAATATTCAGCCCCAGCTGAGCTCCCTTATAAACCCAGCTGTGCCTTTTACCATTTGGGTTGTCTCTATTCCTCTGTTCATAGGCCCTATCTCTCTGTTGGTCACCGTGGGATTCTGGGTAATTCAGCTGTGATTTTCCAGGATTCAAGGTCATGTACTTCTTTGCCATGGCAATGAGATCAGATGGTTCATATCCTCATCACCCCATGAGAACGGTCCCATGTGGCAGGGCTGCTGGAGCGCTGTGATGCCATCTCCATAGCCACACCATCGCCCCAGTCTGGAGGCCTATAAATAAAAGCTCTGTTCATGGTGAATGAGTGTGGTTGCGTGTGTGTGTGTGTGTGTGTGTGCGTGTGGTTGGACGGCACATTTGCACACAATTCCCCATTGATTACTGCTGCATGTGAACATAATGTCGAGTGGGAAGCCTAACTGCGTGACTAATAGCAATCAATTCACATATACTAATTTACCATGATGAAAATCATCAAAATGATTAATCGCGATTAATCGCATCCAAAATAAAACTTTTTGTTTACATAATATGTGTGTGCGCTGTGTATATTTATTATGTATATATAAATACACACATACTGTATATATTTTGAAAATATGTACATGTATATACATGTATATATTTATATTCTTATATTTTAAATTATATATAAATACATACAATATATAAACATACAATTTTTTTCATAAATATATGCATGCATGTGTTTGTATTTGCATATACATAATAAATATACACAGTATACACACATATATTATGTGAACAAAAACGTTTATTTTGGATTAATCTCGATATATTTATATTGTCAATATATTAATTTGTTACTGCCATTGTACTGCTGAGTTTTGCTCAACGTATATATATATATAGTTACGTCAAGCAAAACTCAGCAGTACAATGGCATTAACAAATTAATGTATTAACAATTTTAAAATATACCTAAATGCATCTAAAATAACTCCTTTCATCTAAAAGACATGATTTTACACAAATAATGTGTGATTTTTTACATTCAAATGGCTTTTAAACTGTACAATACATCAGAGTTTATTGATAATTGATTTCACAATCAGCTCAACTGGATCTGTTGTTCTAATGTCTCCATCATACAGCCAAAAAAAAAAAAGCGTATGGCAAACTGACAGCAATGTCTCTCACATCCTGCTTACGCAACCCCTGAGTTTAACTCAGCTTAACCTGAGGCCCCAGAGTGAGAGCGGATACAACCAGAGACAGAAGGACATGAAGACAGCGGGAATGAAAAAGAAGACTCAGAGAACAACAGCGTCACTGAACTGTGCTGCTGAGACCTCAAGGCAACATAGCTGATTCTGAAGCAAATGCACTGCAAAAAGCAGTGGTCAAAATGACTTACGGTTCAGGCCATACATTTATGTAAGAGCGAAAACTGACGTCAGTGGTATGGGGAGATAAGATGTTTTTACAGAAAATTACAAGTTAACTATAATCAAGATACTTAGTTGACAAATTAAAACAGATTTGAAACTATTATACAAAAACAGCTACAGAAAACTGTGTAGCAATAAATGGGGACATTGAGTGTCTCTTGAGAGTCTCATAGCAACCTCAGAGACCCAATTTCTGTAGCGGCAATGCCTGATTAAACTTTGCCTTGACTAGGTCACCCAAAGATATCCCATTCACATTCAACTGTCCACTGACGGCTCATAATTACAGCACTCACACCACATGCATTCATACAGAGTGCAAAAGCAGATTTTAGCTGATTGCCGAATGTTATAGTCTGCATAGCTGTAATCTCTCACATATGATGGCATCATACCATAACGTAATGAAATACAGTTGGGAACATGTGCTTTTCTCCCAGCTAAAGCAGCAGGCTGGACAATCTGTTCAAATGAAAACGGGATCTTACTGGAAGGTATAATCGGGCCTAAGAATTTACATAAGCTTTCATTCAGAGCTCTGCTGCTGTCAGTGAGTGAATGATGTGATGGGTCCGAGAGCGAAACAGCCACAGTCACACTGTAATACAGCCGGACAGATGTGGGAATGATATGATCAGTGTTGGGGAGTAACTAGATGCATGTAACAGAATTACAAAATTACAAAATAAATGTGTAACTGTTTTATCTTCAGTCTCCTATCAGTATCCTAGTGATTACTCAGAACACTTTAGCAACCACATAGCTATGCCATATCAACTTAGCAACTTATAACACCATAGCAACTGCAATGCCCTAGCAACCATCTCAAACACCATAGCAATTTCATATCAGTACCCTAGCAACCATCTATCAATATCCTAATGGTCACTCAGAACAAGTTAGAAACGGCATAGATACTGCACAGCATCCAAGGAATGCCTAGTAACATCCATCTCAAACTTCTTAGCAACTTTGTAGCAGTACCCTGGCAACAACCATAAACACCTTAACAACTGCCTGCCAAGGCCCTAGCAATCATCTATCAACCCTAATGGTCACTCAAAACACCTTAGAAACTGCTTAGAAATGGTAAAGTAACCAAGAAGGCCCTAGCAACCATTTCAAACACCTTAGCAACTATAAAGCAGTGTCTTCGCAACAACAAAAAACACCTTTGCAACTGCCTAGCAACCACCCAAAGCACCTTAGCCACCATCTATCAATATCCTAGATATTACTTAAAAACACCCTAGTAACCACATAATAACGCCATATCAACAACCCAAAACACCTTAGCAACTGCAACTCCCTAGCAACCAAAAAACACCTTAGCAACTGCCTAGCAATCACCCAGAGCACCTTAGCAACTGCAACTCCCTAGCAACCATCTCAAGTACCTTAGTAACCTTACAGCAATGTCCTGGGCAATAACAAAGAACACCTTAGCAACTGCCTAGCAACCATCCTCTGCCTATTAATGCACTAGGGATTGCTCATACTTTAGCAACCACATAGCAACACCCTGGCAACAACCTAGCAACCTTAGCAAAGGCCTAGCAACTGTCTAGCGACCATATGTGAATATTATAGGAAAGTACTAACGTTTTAGTGGCAAGTTTTGCACAGGCAAACATCACTGGTATCATCTTCAGAAAATCCAGCTGGTATGTTGAATATTTGAGAAAACAGACATAAAACAGTGTTACGTCACAGAGCAGATTTTCTAGCTCTTTGTTCCTGCAACACTGAAGCATGATTTCTCGGCATGCTGGGTCTTCATATTCATCACACAATTCAGTAACATTGTTATAATTTTTTGTGCCAGCCAAGACTGTGAGGGGAAGTAAGGAATGTGACTAATGCTTTGCCATAACTGCAGGCATCTCTAGTAAAATCAACTGTTTTGATGCTCTACTTTAGGGATATGCTCATATGCTAGTGTGCTTATGGCCATGTACACACTGTAAAATCCCCTAAATTACAGTCTCATGTGTGTACGGAACAGAACTCGCTCTCGAAACTGCAATGATTGACACCCTGGCAACCATGGCAACATTTTGCCCTTTGGTATCCACTGTTTTTGACCAAAGCCATGTTACAGCGACCAAAGACTCATTTAGTTCGACGATTTTAACTAAACCAGTGTCAAAAGAGCAGTTGTGTTTTGTTTATGTTATAAGGCTACTTAGCAGCGCTCTTGAAGGGTTGCCATGTCCACTTATTATAATAAGCATCTTTGGGTTTCTTGTTTGGGCTCAGTTCATAAAATTATCCAGTTTATGGAGTTAATAAAGTAGAAGGTTCACTTCAACATAGTATGGTATGTGGCTTATTTCCACTCATTTAACTCATTTGCATTTGAGTTAGCAAGATCTGGCAACAAGACCGGATTAACCTCTAAAAGGTGAATTGATAATGATAACCAAATTTAGCTGCAGTGTGTATGTGGCCATAGAATGTTGTATAAGTTTGACCTTTCTTAAAGCCTAATCCTGTTCTATAAACACACAGTTCAATCATTTACATGAGTGACAACTGGATTCTACAACCAAAAATTTCCCTATCAAGTGGGTTTTTACTTTTAAGACAGTAATATTTTCTCACCCTCATGTCGTAAAAGCAATGTATGCAAAGTATGTACACGGATACGTTGTTTACATTCAGATCAAAGCGTAAACAACATAAATGTTGTTGGTGTTACGGTGCTGCTGACACAGAACAGCATACGTTGTTTACTTATGTGATACTCTCCAAAATGGCGCAACAGGGTAATGCGGAGGGGACGAATTGTTGAATAGAGTCGTTATTTTTGTTTTCTTTGCGCACAAAACGTATTCTCGTAGCTTTATAACATTACTGTTGAAAACCTGATGTCACATGGATTATTGTAACAATTTCCTTCTACATTTCTGAGCCTCGGTCATGTAAGGATCCTTGCTGTCTATGGAGGGTCAGAGAGCTCTCG
>NW_015505427.1:803884-817982 GCF_001515645.1 Sinocyclocheilus grahami | reverse complement strand
GAATCGAGTTCTCAAACTTCTTCTTTCGCTTGACTGGTTTAAAATCGCTTGAATGTGTAAACTGGCAAATTAATATGTGAATCACATGCATGCTGAACATATCACGGATCAACTGCGATCGGTTTATCCCCTAATATATACAGTATATATATACTTGAACATTTAACTTACTTGAAATCGTCAGATTGCTACTGCATTGCAATCGCATACAACAAACAAAAATTAACGCACAATAAATAACAGAGTGTTTTATAAATACACATTTTCCCCACAACGTTCTTGTGACCTGGTAGCAACTCTTCCAAGTGCCCAGTACTAGGTTGCAACTCGGTGGTTGGGGACCTCTGATTATTTACCATATTTAAATGTAGTTGTGACTCCTGATAAAACTTTGGAAAGGATCTCAATGTAAGTGTAGAAACAAGTCTCTTAATGTCCCGAATGTGCCAAAGGGTGTCTTTCCATTCGTTGGCGTCTCCATTTAGCATTCCGGCATAACATAATAACAAGAAACTGTAAGCACAAGAGAGTTAAAAACCACTGTGTGACGACATGTATCCATACTGTTTGGCTCGGCTAACTCATCCACAGCACCTCAAACACTGTGACGTCAAGTTCTGGCGTTTAACTGAAAGATGTTTTCATGAACGCATGAAAGGCCCATTTCAGATGGCGTGCATGTGACGACCCGTCTGTACATTTGTGTTTATTTTCAAACCCCCATGGTTGTCGCCACATGATGTTTATATGTGTGTTTGTGACGTGTACATTCTTCCTCCGCTGGGACACTCCGACTACATATTTCACATGAACGTGAAACACGACCTCACTAAGATAGCAATTATTTGTGAGAAGACAAGAGGAGGCAGAGGGAGGAACAGAAACAGTGATACCCCTGGAGATATCGCTCTACCGGCTCAGGTATCGCAATGCAGTGTTCCCTTCGTGAATAATGAAGAAGTGCTCTCCACTTTTCTTTGTCAGAAAGTTCCAGAACAGGCCCTCTCTTTTTGTCTCCCTTTCATTTTCTGAACAAAGTTCAGTATTTGTATGATGTTTTATTCAGGAGCATAAAACATGTCGCAAATCTGCTGTGGAACTCAAATATTTTTGTAAATTATGAAAATGGTGACAGGTGAATTGGGTGAACTATTCCAAAAAAGAAGCACACTTAAGCATACTTTCTTAGTACATATTATGGAAATAAAATATTTGAAAAGCATATACTCAAGTGCAAACCAAATGTTATGTTTTCAAACATGCGTGTTAATTGCATTTAAATAAAAATGTATTATAGTATAAGTGAATATCAATCACAATTAGCTGAACTTTAGAGTGTTTTTGACTGACTCAAGTAGGACTTAAGTACATCTTTATATGTAGTTTAATTACTTATCTTGTCTTTATCTTCTATTGAAGATATTCTGAAGAATGTTAACAATGAAACAGTTGACGGAAGCCATTGACTTCCATAGTACTGAAAAAATACTATGGCTAAAGTTAATGGCTACCATCAATTGTTTGGTTACCAACATTTTTCAAAATATCTTCTTTTGTGCTCAACAGAAGAAAGAAACTCATACAGGTTCGAAACAACTTGAGGGTGAGTAAATGATGACAGAATTTACATTTTTGGTTAAACTATAATATAATTTCTACTGTGACCTGTATGTCATGCTTTTAAATATATTTGTAATTACACATTTGTAATGATTAAGTTGCAATTTAGTGTACATTTAAAATATGTTAACTGTAATACTTAATAACACACTACACTTAAAATTATAATCAAGTATTTCACATGTGCTTTAGTATGTTAGTCAATACATTAAAATAAGTTTAAAGCGCAACAAAATATTACTATAGCACAATCATTTAAAATGTACTTTAAAAGTGTATTTAAGTGTGGTAAGAAACAGTCACGAACGTAACTTGTTAAGTAAGCTTAAAGGGATAGTTCAAAAAATGAAAATTCTGTTGTTAATTACACACCCTCACATCGTTCCAAACCCGCAAGACCTTCACTCATCTCCGGAACACAAATTAAGATATTTTTGATTTAATCCGAGAGATTTCTAACTCTCCATAGACAGAAATGGAACTACCATCAAAGCCCAGAAAGGTACCAACAGCGACAGAATAGTCCGACATCAGTGGTTCAACCGTAATAAACTTTGCACCAGACTAAGTTTTGCCACTCTTTTGTTTTGACAAGTTCTTAGTCTTACTACCAATATCATCATAGTGTTTATATTCAGTCTTGGGACTGTGGTAACAGCATGCTTTGTTTGCACATGACTAGATCCAGTGGGTTGGAACCAGAACCCAGCCTGTCAAAACTAGATCCCCTCAACTACCAGAGCGAGCACAACGGATTATGTTGTTAATGTTCTCTCTCCCTCTGTCAGATTCCACATGTTCACAGTTGTTTTGAGGGGTGGAAGGGTCTTCAAAATAGAGGCCTTCCCTGTCCACACAGCACCTGCAGGGGTCACAACCTTTTCTTTCTTTAGTTCATCATTGATGGGAACTCATGCAAGAGCGGAGTGTAAAGTCAAAACAGACTGGGGATGTGTGCCGTGTGTTCTCAACGTAATTCACCAACCTGCTGCTTGCCAAGTAAGAGAGATGGCTCATTTCCCCAGAGTGCATTGAGGCAGACTGTAGAGCCACAGATTGTAATTGGAATCATTAAATGTCTCCTCCCTCACTGATACGCTTGATTCAGTAAGTCCTCCTGCTTCTGCTCAATGGAGCATTTGTGTTGCTGCCAAAGAAAGCAAGCTGCTCAAGGTGACAACATTGTGAAAAATGGTCAACAGAAAGGCATGTTTAATCAATATACAGTATACCACAACACATCACATCACATCAAAATATTGCATAATATTGCAAAACCGTTTATTGCATAAACCATCATATCCATTCTAATTTGAACAATATCATCTTTTAAAATAAATACATATAATTATATCTCATGTTTCATGATTTCAGTTTATTTTTAATGTAATTCTGGTAACACTTTAGATTAGGAAACACTATTCACTATTAACTAGTTGCTTATTTGCATGCATATTACTAGCATATTGGCTGTTTATTAGTACTTATTAATGCATGACTAAATTCTAGATCCCTTAACCCAACACCATACCTAAGCATAACTACTACAACAACTACCTTACTATCTTATCGATAAGCAGCAAATTAGGTGTTTATTGAGGGAAAACTCGAATTCCCGCTATTAACAAACTATTAACTACGACTTTTGGCTCAATAAACTACTAATTTGCTGCTTATTAATAGTTAGTAAGGACATTTTTAGGTTTAGGTATTGGGTAGGATTATGGATGTAGAATATGGTTGTGCAGAACATGTGCTTTATAAGCACTAATAAACAGCCGATATGTTAATAATAGGCATGCTAATAAGCAACTAGTTAATAGGAAGAATTGGTCCCTATACTAAAATGTTACCATTCTCTAATCTAAAGTGTCACCTATTTTGTCCTTAATATTTTAAAGGAGGCTTAAAAAGAGGGCCTTACATACATATAATGTTTTATGAAATATTTTGTTATTACATAAATAAAAGAAATATAAAACAAGCACTCCAATTTGCTGAATGAATGAATAAATAAATAAAAACAAACAAACACTTTTGCTGTAATATACATTTTTACATATTTAATAATATAATTGTATTGTTGTCATTTTAACAGTTTAAATGTTTAGTCACAATACAAAATAAATAGTTGTGCATTTAAATTGACAAAATTTCATTTTGGTTTGGTTAATTTGATCCTTGAGTCTCTCCTTCAAAAGCCATATTATCATCTACACACATATGCCACACACACACACACTGTGGGAATATCAAAAAGTCTAAAAGTTTAACATGTGGACATACTCACTGTGTGACTAACTCACTTCTGTCATCCCTGTAACAAAATAAAAGCCACCTTCACATTATGCAACCATTTTCCTTGGTTAGTCTTAACAAAATAAATAAGCAAGCAAGCAAGTAAATAAATACCAGTGTTGTTATTGTTAACTAAAACAATTCAATCTATTAAAAACAGTTAGTTATATGAAACAAATTTTAAACATTGGAAATAAAATATAAATATTATATAATATAAATATAAAAATTTGAAATGTTGTTTCGGCAGCTAACTGAAATAAAATTATCTGAAGTTCTAAAATTAGTAGTACTGAGGTACTAAAATTACTAAAAAAAAAAAACAGCTAAGCATTGGTCTAAAAAATAAATACTAAAAATACTAAAAGTAAAAGCAAAAAAATAAATAAATGTAACTACAATTAGTATCAAGTAAATATTGGTAACTGTTGTGATAGTCCCCTTTAAACATTCTACTAACTAACTTTGAAACTACATGTCAACTAGCAGTCATTAGAATATTAGTAGACTATTAAAAACAGTTAGTTATATGAAACAAATTTTAAACATTGGAAATAAAATATAAATATTATATAATATAAATATAAAAATTTGAAATGTTGTTTCGGCAGCTAACTGAAATAAAATTATCTGAAGTTCTAAAATTAGTAGTACTGAGGTACTAAAATTACTAAAAAAAAAAAACAGCTAAGCATTGGTCTAAAAAATAAATACTAAAAATACTAAAAGTAAAAGCAAAAAAATAAATAAATGTAACTACAATTAGTATCAAGTAAATATTGGTAACTGTTGTGATGGTCCCCTTTAAACATTCTACTAACTAACTTTGAAACTACATGTCAACTAGCAGTCATTAGAATATTAGTAGACGGTCTGCTTAATATCTGCTAACACTTTATTTTGATGGTCACCCATCAGACATTCTATAAGTATTCTATACTTATGATGACTATAAGTACCTTTGAGTGAGTGACGTGACATGTGGCCAAGTGTCCCAAACTCGGAAATTATACTCTGCATTTAACCCATCCAAGTGCACACACACACCATGAACACACACACACACACGGAGCAGTGGGCAGCTATTATTGCTGCGGCGCCCGGGGAGCAGTTGGGGGTTCTGTGCCTTGCTCAAGGGTCTCACCTCAGTCGTGGTACTGAGGGTGGAAGAGAGCGCTGTACATTCCCTCCCCCCACCTACAATCCCTGTCGGTACCGAGACTCAAACCCACGGCCTTTGGGATACAAGTCCGACTCTCGAATCATTAGGCCACTATCATTAACCCTAACCTAACAGTCTACTAATACTCTAATGAGAGTTAGTCGAAATGTAGTTTCAAAGGAGACCATCAAAATAAAGTGTAACCAAAAAAAAAACTTTAATAACACTGGTACAAACAAATTTGTTCTCCAAAACGGATGTAGTTTAAACTCAGATGAACTAATTACATACTGACTTGAGGATTTCATTTACTTTTAGGATTTCATTGACCTGTTTGCAATCTGAAGTGTCGCCAACACACCCGTTTCGGTGCCTGCATGCAAATATGAGGAGGAGCGGCTGTGTTCTGACATTAGCATCAGTATGACACAGCTCTCTCACTCACTAACCCTCCTTAAACCCATAATCCCACTCACTACACGAGCACATAGCTGAAGGACTGTTGTATAACCTCAAGACCATTACACTGCAAAATGCTTTACATTAGACCCTCCCTACTCCCTACGATTTTTCGTGGGGGATAAAGCAGCAGCCCCTCTGTTGACCATCATGTAATGATAATGTTATGCTCTATTAATCAGGCCAGTCTGAGAATTTATTGGATTTCTGAGAACTGCTGACGCATGGGTAACATGTGGACACGGGCTATTTTTATGTCAGGTCATCCTTTACATTGTGTACAGCACTAAACCCAGCGCTCTTCTTCCGACGCACAGTAAATTAAAGCATTAATCTGAATGGCATAGTGCTAAGCTGTCATCTCTTCTCAGAGACATGCTCATCTCTAAAAGGATGTTTCCATCATGTCAGAATCACACAGTACATCAGCAGGATTTCAGCAGGAAGGTCAAACCTTAAAAGACACCGAGAAAACTGCCAAATCAAAACACTCTATAATTGGAAATAATTGTTAGCAAAGTTATAATACATTGTAATACACAGTAAAATGATTCTTAGATCGAGTAAAAAAAAAATGCTGGAAAAACATCCTTTTTATTTCAGTATCATTGAGATGCTCTTATGACTTCTATTAATATTTTGAATTGGTTAAATGCTATTATCAGTTTTCATTTCATTGTTATTTAAAGTTTATTGATCTTTCTTTTTCAACTAATGAAAATGAGAAATTGAGAAATGCTGCCTTGGCAACAAATAACTATTTTGTATATTATTTGATTATAGTATATTTGATTAATAATAGTATATTTATAATATATTTTACTTGAATTCAGTTAAACTTTCTATTATTTCAAGTAACAAAAACTATAATTTTTTTCTTGTGAGTTTTAATGTGATGACCATCCATGTGATGTTGCTAATAGTAGACATCAAGCATTGTGCTCTCCATGACATACATTTCTCTTATGAAACATTAGATGATGCACATAATACAGTAACAAAAATTCATGTAAAATAAGAGAAGAATCATTGAACTCTTTTTAAATTAACAAAATCCTGAGAACTACTGATGGTGTATTTTCAGACAGACGTTTCATAATAAAATACAAACAATTCCTGCAATACACACACACATATGTGTGTGTGTGTGTGTGTGTGTGTGTGTAAGCAATATCACACAAGTAGCAGTGCTATATGGCTGCATATTAGCATGGCTGTGATTCAGTTGTAGGTAATCGCAGCGTGTTGATATTCAGCCATATTCAGCTACTCGTGTGATATTGCGTTTATACAACAGTTTGACGTACATAAAAAAGAGACAACAATGGAGTGTCTTTAAGAGTGTCCCTCTTTTTTTCCTTTTTTTTTGTGGAACAAATAATAGATTAATGAGATCAAAGATTGCCCATTAGATTTAGTATGTACTATAGAGACATCAGAGCCAGCAGTCAATTCCAGAAGATCTGGCCGATGGGAGGCTGTTCGTTCATGAGCGCTGAACGGCCGCTAACGTCCTGGAGCTCACGTCTCAGAAAACGTTGAAGCAAATTTTCAAATAGCCTATTTTTTTATTAACAAACTGTGACACAAAAACAGCATTTTCTAAAATGATAGCGGATTTGTGTGTCGGCCATGACACTCGCTGTGAGAAATACCGTAAGCGGAGTGATACAAATGGTGAAACGGTTGGAGTTCTGTTATCACTCTCTTATCAGCCAACTGTTGTATACATACATACATTCATATATGTGAACATGGACCACAAAACTAGTCATAAGGGTTAGTTTTTGAGATCTGAAAGCTGAATAAATAAGCTTTCCATTGATGTCTGGTTTGTTAGTATAAGACAATATTTGGCTGAGATACAACTATTTGAAAATCTGGAATCTGAGGGTGCAAAAAAATCAAAATATTGAGAAAATTGCCTTTAAAGTTGTCCAAACGAAGTTCTTAGCCATGCATATTACTAATCAAAAATTGAGTTTTGATATATTTACAGTAGAAACTTTACAAAATATCTTCATGGAACATGATCTTTACTTAATACCCTAATGATTTTTGACATAAAATAATTTTGCTATTGCTACAAATTCCCCAATGCTACTTATGTATACACAGCCTTGAATACCACGATGGATAAGATCAACACCTTTAATGTACATTTTATAAAATGGATAGTTTTGATGCTGATTAATCAATACATCTATGATGCAAATCGCCAATCACCTACTGCACAGAACCCTTAGAAGCCGATCTATTAACCTCAGGCTACGTTACAGGAACTAGCTCTGCTATCTAAAGGATGTATTTAGAGGATTTGTCACCCTTTATATGTGATCATACTCACAGTAAAGCACTGCTTTTTCTACCTTTTTGTTTAAATAATGCATTATACTCATGGACAAATATTGCACAGTCAGCTGGTCATGAACTAAACTAACTAAAACAAAAACTGAAACAAAAAAAAATTATAAAAAATAGATAATAAAAGAATACAAAAATACATATATACAATACAAATACAAAATTACTAAAACTTTAACAAAAAATTACAATGAAAGGATGAATGAAAAAAATATAAAATGGATTAATGGAAAATATAAAAATTAAAAAATGTATTCAAACTATTAGTAAAAACGAATTATAACAATATTATCTCAATGGCACTAAAATAACACTGACCTGCTAATATTTTTTACAGTGTTTTATAATTGTTGTACATTTATTTACAAAATGAAATAATGAATGCAACAGGTTTTAAACAGGTTTAAAAGAAACTGTTTCCAAAATTGTAATTCTGACAAAACAGAAGTTGAACTGAGAGAGACAGAGAGAAAGAGTACAAGAGAGAATGATATAGACATAACCTCTCTGATGTCACATGCTTCTCACATGGATTTACAATAATCCTTCATTCCTAATCTGGAATTAATGGTGAGTCTTTCTTAGAACTCAACAATGTCCAGGGGCGGAAAGATTCATAAAGCCTGAAGCACTTGCAAACAACTGTCAAATGCAAAATATAGCATATATATCAAAGTTTTTTTTTTTTTAAATAAAGCACTGTAAAAAATGACGTGAATTTAACGGTAAAAGACTGTAAAAAATGCTACAGTAAAAACCTGTTAAATGGTTAACGGTAAATTCCCCTACTATATACAGTGAAAAACTGTATTGGACATTACATGTATTGGACATTAATTTCACGGTAGTATACCATTTTTGGAAGTGGAAAAGACCGTATAATTTACAGTGAATAACCGTAAATTGACATTCCCAGAATTCCCTGCGTTACATTTCAAATTTGATGTTTTTTTGTTGAAATAACTATGTTTCTTCTTAGTTTTTTCTTATCAGTTTTGTATATTAGTGTTGTGTTTCACCTAATGTTGTTAAATGAATGTTTATTGCATTATCTCAGTTTCATGTGTGTTACCGTGATGGTGTTTGGTGTTTGTGTGAATGACACTGTGCACCTTCGATATATTATTATTTAAAAGCTGTTTCTGATGGGCTTTGCTTCATCATGTGACTTTCTCATCACCACCTGCATTTGGTGGTTATCAGTGTATTACAAAGGTACAAAACAGATTTCAGTACTTCAATAGGTTGGTATATTAACATTATATCATTATGAAATTACAGTATTTAACTGTAAATTTAAGTTAAAACCATAAAACCTAAAACGTTGCTACCGTATTTTTTATGGTAAAAAACCGGCAATCACATATGCCGTTTATTACCGTAAATTTCAATATCCATTGACCCATCCTATTCCAAAAAAAGGTTCTTTACAGTGGAAAAAGTTTCTTTAGAATATTAACATGTTCTTCACACTAAGAAACGAATAATAGATCTTTTAAAAACTTTACCCTGAAAGCTTCTTTGAAAAAACTAAAAAAAAAACTATTCTTTATCGCATTTCTACCAAAACCTCCTTTGGGAAGTTGTAAGAATAAAGGGTGTGATTTGTTTATGGCTATTGGCCTATAAATATCCCCAAAATATTTTTAGTGGCCCATGTAGCATTCTAAATTGCAGTGGCAACTGATTTAAAATAAAAAATGCTATATTTTAACACCTTATGCGCACTGCATGAGCATGAGCTGCTGCAATGCAGGTTCAAAATGGTCTTTCCATAATTACTCATTTAGCATGCATATGTAAAAAAGGCATCTGGTGATTGAAATGAGTAAATACCATTGTCTCCTTTTTGTTTTATCCCAATATTACCAATTTTGGACTTTATTACTCTTAGGAAACTATATTCTTTATATATGTTATACTCTAACAAGTACACCTTAAAAACTACAACCAAAAATGCTTTTCAGATTTGAAGTACACTCAAATTAAGCTCACTTTTTTCATTGGCCATTGGGTCCTTTTTCTTTTACCCAAATATTATGTGTTAAATATCAGTATATCATGATATACATGATACATTACATAAATTATATCAATTATATATATCATTGTATACACCACAATCATTGCAATCTCAGCCCATATTGCATTGTCTCATGTCAAGCAGCCATAGATGTTTAATTAACATCTGTCTTTGGCTCAGTGCCTCTAAGGACTTCACATGGATCACTGTGTGTTAGATTATTCTCAAAGGGAACAGCTTATCTTAGTGACAGGAAAAAGTATGAGGCTATTTCTGGCACATGACAGTCCTGCAGCTCTAGATCAGGTGAGATGTGGCTCAGTTTGCTAAGTTTGCTAAGCAGTTTGCTAACTCAGTTTCATAATACACTTTAAGGGGTCATAGGATGCTACATGCTCTTTTACAAGTTGTTTGAACTGAAATGTGTGTTAGGAGCGTGTGTACACAACCCCCCTATAATGATAAAAATCCACCCAGTGTTTTTTTTTTTTTTTACTGAAAAGAGCTGTTTTTGACAGGGTAAAAAAGGTGTTTTTTACACTACCATTGAGAAATTTTAACCAAACTATGTTACAGACTTTTCATTAAGACCCCAAAAAATCATATCAACTTGTGGAAAATGGGCATCCTGTGACCCCTTTAACTGAAATGGAACTGAATAGTTAAAAGTGAATGAATTGTTGGCGTTAGATGCTCTGTGCTGCTAAAAAGGGAAGCCTGATTCAAGTGCTTGTCCATAAGTCCAATAAATCCTGTCCATAAGTCTCATCAGTACAAACTCAGAGACGGTCAAAGGCTATTTAAAGAGTGTCCTAGACAGTGTGCAGGCTCAGAATGTCATCTCTTCTCCTCTGCTTCCCACACTTCATCATGAATAAGCATGAGTGAGCAATCCTCAAACAGCTCCATATAGCGCTGAATGATTTGAAACTGATTGTCACACTGAATGATTAGATGTTGCTTGCTGAAGTGCAGCACTCAGAGCATTTACTTTTTATCCACGAGTTCACAGTTCAAGCAAGTGTTAAAAGATAACTGGATTTTCTGAGAAAAATGTGAGTGGTGCTTACCATCCACAATGCTAATTATGGTTGTGGGTGTTGTTTCTAAATATGCAGTTGCTAGGGTGGTCTGTGCAGTTGCTAGGTGGAATCTGTTGTGGGATGGCTGGTTGCTAAGTAGTTACTCAGCCTATATGCCGTTAAGGTTCATAGATATTTGAGTCATTCATGCCCTTGGGAAAAAGAAGTACACTTAGCATACTTTTAAAAGGAGTATTATTTTGTAAATAACTATAATATATTATAAAGTATATACTTACGTGTGAAATGTTTTGTGGCACTTAACTGCATGTTAAATGCAATTTAAAAAAATAAGTTTATTTATATTAAATGCAAAAAAAAACAGGACTTAAGTACAACTTTATATGTAATTTCTTAATTACTTTTGTCTTTGAAAGTTAAAGTGTACTGCTGAATGCACTGACAAGCATTTATGAAAAACTAAAATATATTTAATGTAATTTCTATTGAAATATCATGTATTTCAGTATATTTTTATTACACATTTGTAATGAAACTTTTTTTCTTTAAAAATGAATCTTCAAGAATCGGCTCAAAACACATCTCTTCCATCTTTATTTGACCCCCTAACTTTATCAGTCTCTATTCTAATTCTATTCTTTAAAAAAAACGTGTCCCTTTTAGACTTGCACTCTATTCATTTACAAACTGCTTGTTTTCTTTAAAAAAACTAACACTAGCTTCTAATCTTTTTGTATTCTATCTATTTGTTGTCTTTTTATTTAATATACAATTAACAAAAGCAAAAGGGCCTCTAACACTAGCTTGCTCTATTCCTTTTCTATTCTATCTGTTTTCTTTTTATTTATTATATTATATTATATTATAAAAAAAATAAAAAAACCTTGCTACGTGTACTGCGTTAAGCTAACTGAGACTTGTTATAGCACTTGCATATCATTGCTCTTTTGTTGATGTTGATTTCTTCCATTGTCCTCATTTGTAAGTCGCTTGGGATAAAAGCCTCTGCTAAATGACTAAATGTAAATGTAATGACAAAGATGCAGTTTAGTACATTTACATTACATAACTTTAAATGTAATTTCAAAAAACACACCACAGTTAAAATTATAATCAATAACTTTGCATGTGCTTTAGTGTGTAAGTCAACACATCAAAATAAGCATACTCCATTAAAACACAACAAAAGCTGATTAAAAATGTAATGGTTTAAAATTTACTTTATAATGTAAAGCTTTTAATTTTACTTTTTAATGTCTACTTAAGAAACAGTCATGAAAGTGAACTTTCTTTAATTCCACTTAATTGCCCATTTTTCGTTATATTATATATATTATCTGCAAGCACATTTTTCAAAAATAAACTTTTTCAGGCAAAATTAAGTGCGCTTAAGTGTCAGTAACAAACAGTACAAGATAAGTTGCATACAAAAGTTTACTTTTAAATGTGTCAAAAGGACATTGTGCAAATACACTTGTTTTGTTGGTGAATAAAGTGTGTTTTTCGTCTCCTTTACTTCCTTCCTCTCAGTACATATCATTAGATCTCAAATCTTTCAGAAGGAACTGAAAGTAGTTGCTGTTGTTTGAACTTTGACAACAAACAGAAGTGACTGAAACCCCAGCTGGCCTGTCATCAGCCTCAGTCACGGTTTATCTCGAATACTTGTCATTCCACAGCAGACAACATGCCCCTGTTCTCTTCCGCACATCATTTCCTTAACGTGATCATGGCACGAGTCTGAAAATCTGAATCATATTACAATTCATTATAACAATATTGCATTTCTAGTTTGCTGCCAAATGCTTTCTGTTTTGGTTTATAGCTGTTTGCTCTTTGTAATAGCATGATGTAGCAACATCTTCAGTGTAGGTGTTTCAGGACACGGCTGACCTCTTTATTTTCATTACTCAGGGATTTTGAACCGACTCCCATCTCAGTATTAAACTTAGTTGTGTAACATATCCTGTATCTGTGCTCCAGACACTTCAGTGACGGTGTGTCTTAATAAAGAGGTGTGCTGTAATCTAAGATTTATCTAAGACTTATCTGGACGAGAATATCATAGAGATTTGGGAGTGAACTTGTTTGATTTAGGCAGCAACCCCCTCAAAACCCCCTAACAATGCTGTGGAATTACCCACAAAACCCTTGCATGGTGGTGGAGAGTTTTGAGGAAATCCCCTTTCACTTTGTCTTGTTATTCTTAAAACTTTCCATAGTATAAATATCATACACTGTAAAGAGTGGTAACTTGGGATTTTTTGTTTATGTGAGTAACCTAATGTATTCAGTAACACATAATATTATAAAATGGCTAACATATTGCAGTGAGGTCTTGTTTGTCAACATTGTTAATGCACCAGCTAACAAAGAATGAGCAATATATTTTAAAGCATGGTCACACT
The DNA here is from genome assembly GCF_001515645.1 of Sinocyclocheilus grahami. NCBI lineage: Eukaryota > Metazoa > Chordata > Actinopteri > Cypriniformes > Cyprinidae > Sinocyclocheilus > Sinocyclocheilus grahami. Next base: position 804,605 of record NW_015505427.1, on the reverse strand, counting down.
TTATTTAAGGTGTCCTTGTTACACAATTTACATGTACTTACTATAATAACACTTAATTATGCATAATTACATGCAAGTAACCCTAAGCCAAACCCTAATCCTAACCCTAAACATATAGTAAGTACATGTAGTTAATTAATATTACTTAAATGTATTATTACACTGTAACAAGGGACAGTGGTTACACTTTAAAATAAAGTGTAACCTAAAGCATTTTTTAATCTTTGTTAATGTTAGCAAAAATATAATTGTTTATTATTTGTTCATGTTAGTTCATGACCTTAAATCAACAAATACCACAACATGTATTAGTAAATATATTATGACAATATGATAATGACACTATTGTTAGAGTTTTACAGCAGAATTTTAATTTGTCTCATTATTGATGTTTAAAATGTGATGCTGCTTTGAAACAGTCTGCAGCGCATATAAATAAAGACGACGACTTCACTAAAATGTCAAAGTTGACATTGACTAAGATTAATAAATGCTGTAGAAGTGTTGTGTATTATTAGTTTGTGTTAATTAATGTTAAGAAATGAAACCAATTTGTGAAGTGTAACATTTTTAGTGTAGCTCCATATAATAATAATAATTATTATTATTATTATTATTATTATTATGTATTTGTTTATTTACTTATTTGTCTTTAGAAAGAAACCTTGGAAAGTGACCCCCCCCCCCCAAAAAAAAAAAACCACACTCCATATTTCTCCCA
>NW_015505427.1:796213-803858 GCF_001515645.1 Sinocyclocheilus grahami | reverse complement strand
AAAAAAACACACACTTTGAATTGTCACATAGAGCTAAATTTATTTAAACAGGAAGTTCTAAGTAACATAGTAAACGACTGCCATTGCTTGATAAAAAAAAAAGTACCAGCACTTTCAGTTCCCCTGCTAAAAGCATCATGGGACAAAGCGCTAATTATGTACAGAGTGGCTGAAAAAACACACTGTGACCTCCAGATGTGAAAATGTCAATAAATGGTGCAAAATCCAGTGGTTTGACAATCATATCATATTAGTTCTGCAAATCTGTTCTCAGTTTAAAAGTGAGAATCTAAAAAGGCATAGCATTTTTAAACTAGATACAGTGATCATGAGGAAGTCAATAAATACAGTGCACCCTGAGGAACTATATGCCCCTGTTGCTCACAATCTCTCTCTCTATAAAAGCTGAATTAGAACAATATGAACATTGAACAAAATCCTGATTTATAGTAGCGTGTGGAGACACTTGCAGCCGTTTGATAAGAAAGCTCTGCAGTGCTATTGCTGAAATTACCTTTGTGTCCTTCCTTTGATTCCAGGCTAACTGAACTGGTCTGCGGCTCATAGGAGACATAAATATTGGGGTGTCCTATGGAAAGGGGTAGGCAATAATAAGGATATAATGGTGTCATTAAACTTCCTGTGTGTCATTAAGCCAGCCGTTTCGAAAGCACGGCCTAGCAGATGCCATTTATGGACGCTGCTGAGTTGCTGAGTTGGTCTCTAGTACCCAAAAGGGGGGTGGGGGGGGGATTGAATGTGCACTGGGCAGGAAATAAGTGATAAAAATTTTGATTGTCTCTTTAAAAATGATTGCTATCTGTGGATGGCCTTCGTGATTTAATGAGGAAGACTTAAGTGCAAAAGGAAATGGGCTTCTTTTCATTGAAGCACCGCAGCGTTTAGCTTTCTTGAATTTGCATGTGTTGATTTGAATAAGGCTGAATGAAATTGTAACCATTTGAGGTCATTAGGACATTTGATGTCTTTGGAAATGCATTTAATATATGCAAGTAGATCTTTAACCATTTTCTGTGCTTCTTAAATAAATTGCATAAACTATTTTACCATCACTGTAATTCCAATATGATCTCATGGCAAATGAACGTAGCTATTTTTGAGGTTCTGGCAAATTCACAATTAACAAAAATGTGTTATTAACAAAAATGTTTTGCTAATGTTCCAGGTAACACTTTAGATTAAGGCTTATTGACAGTAAGGTAGTTGTTGTAGTTGTGAAGTATGGGGTTAAGGGATCAGAAATATGGTCATGCAGAATACAATATGTAACATGCATGCTAATAAGCAAAGTTAATAGTGAATAGTGTTTCCTAATCTAAAGTGTTACCGTTCTAATTAAGATATAAAAATGCTACTTTTGAATATTCTCTGAACATTCTAAACATACCGTTTTTAAAGTTTTTTTTTTACTTTTTTAAATATATTTATTTGCTTATGTGAACGATAAGGGAACGTTCCATTTCATAATTATGCGAAATTATACTTTTGAACTTTCTGAAACAAGTAGTAACATTTACAAAATGTTAAATGAATGTCCAATTAAACATTTCACAAATAAAATGTTCCATGAACAAAGTATTATTACGTGTTTGTGCTAATGTTTTAAGAACATTAATAAAGACCCAATAACAATTTAAGATAATAAAACATGTTCTAAGAACGGTTTGCTAACATTTCATTAAGTTATGAATACATTATTTCTGGTTGTTCTCTGAACATTCAAAATGTCCAGTTGTTTAAATGTTTTAAATATATAAATTTTTTGTTTTTAGTTATACGAACATTCAGGAAACAGGCAAACATTATGGGAATGGTATTTTTTTATTTTAAAACAAGTAGTAAAAAACGTTAGAAGTTCAAAAAATTAAACGTTCCATTAACGATAATACAAATAATGTTTTTGTGCTAACGTTTTGAGAACATTATTACAGATCAGATGACTCTGAACAAACGTTACCATCACTGGAAGAGCATTTGTTCAGAACTTTGAGTGAACCTTGCCACGCCGTTTTGACCCTTGTTATGGGTTGGTGGTGCATTCTGTGAATCTGTGAATCCGCTTGCGTTCCAGTGACGGTTAAATGTTTAGAAGTGGACCTATTTCTTCTAAAAATCATATGTTTTCATACGATTCACATTGAATTCATACTTAACCACCACCTAATTTTCTGGTAATTCAGGTTGGTAACGCTGTAGCTTCTTTTGTGGCCCATTTGCACAAATCATGCTGGCCAGGTGTAGCTGCACATTTGCCTGAATGCGCAATTCCTGACAGCAGGAATCTAGAAAAACTTGCCAAGTCATTGTTTTTTATTAGTTTTATTTATGTAAGATGTTTCCAGGGCATAGCAAGGGACTTGGGAAGTCGTTAGAAGCTCATGGCACAATTAAACGAGTGAAAAAGTCAGTGCAGGTATTGCCCTAGTGACTGCTGTAACCTGGAAACTGGTTGCCCTATAGGGCGGGACCAGGACGCTCGTGAGACGAGCTGCCATCCGACACCTGTCGCTTTGTTTTGTTTGCAAGACTCGGGAACAAGGGAGCTGGGACGGCAAGTAGATGCGTCACTAGTCTTCGGTTTCAGCTATCATTGAACTATGAGAAAGACAAGGAAAGAGCAAAAAGAGAGGCGAGGGATACAGAGCGAAGAGGGATGAGGCCAATAATTTGCTGATCTTTGAATCTGAGGCGATGAGACTGCCTCTAACAATACTGCAGCAGGACAGAGACAGGCTCATTTAGACACACACACACCTACACACTCCCACACACATACATGTTCACACGCAAAATGATGAACTGCTGAGGATACGGTGCTAAAATCAGCTTTTAAAAGGATTTCTGTCATAGCACAATTGAGAAAAAGGATCCACTTTGGACTGTGAGATATACGCTGTTAAATGAACATGAAGACTGGGAAGAAATCATTCATAGGTAGGAACTTTTTCTATGAAAAACTGACCTGTATCATCCTAGATTGTCAATTTTACTGGTAACACTTTACCATAAGGTTTCAATTTGTTAACATTAGGTTAGTTAATACAAACTAACAATGAAAAATACTTATAAAGCATGCATTCATCTTAGTTCATGTTAACAGTTACTAATACATTGTTCAAATCTGTAGGATATCTGTTAATAATATTATTTAATGGACCTGAGCTTACATTAACTAACAATGAACAGTTGTATTTGAATAACTTACATTAACAAAGATACAAAGATTGCAGAAATGCTGTAACAAATGTATTGCTCATTGTTAGTTAATACATTAATGTTAAGTAATGGGGCCTTATTGTAAAGTGTTACCATCTACCTTTACGTGTACAGAGTATTGCTCTGTTCTGTTTAACTGTCTGAAATATAACTCTTAAATCTCCCATTTTGTGAGAGAGACAAAATGTCAAGATATTTAGCTACTTCTATTCATATTGTCGAAAAGATACAAAAAAATGTTAGTTCTTAGATTCTAACGTTACTATTTTGAGTGAAACTGAGAGCAAATCATGTAATAAGGGAAATTTTGGACATAATATTGTGTTTTTGGCAGTTAAAATAAGAATAATCAGCAGATTGCCAGCATTATGATGCTGTTAATTGTTGGATCCAAGTGAAAAGATAAACCCACTGAGGTAAGACACAAAATATTTATGTGTAAAATATGTGTGAACCACAAGTTGTGACTGACTTCAGTATTGTGACGTATTTCTGAGGGAAACCGAATATTTTATAGAGGGCAGGGGTTGATATTAGGGCTCCTGCTCACCTTTATACAGAAGAAACGGCATTCGGAGAATCTTTTGACTAAAAATTATGAATGCAAACAAGTCTTTTCTGTGGATTCACTTGCACGGATTAACTGTTCATCACAAGACTAGTCATTTGCACTAACAAATGAATCTCTCACACTAAATCTCTTTATAATAGGGTCAACATATGAATTATTTTCTGTATATTGGCTCCTCTTTTTCCTCACTTGTTGTAAATACTTGAAGTCCTTCATTTTGCAACAAGAAAGGAGACATTACAGAGAAAATCATTAACATAACACATATTGTCTTCAGTAGATCAGCTTTGCCAGCCCATCCATTCATTCATCCATCACAACAGACATAATCCACTTTAGTCTGATTCAGTCGTCTAGGCTTTGATCTCTCTGTTTGTTTCATCTGTCACCTGAGTGAGCAGGACTCTCTTTCACTTTTATATTCAACCTGCAACTTTAAGCCTTTCATATAAATACACACATATTGTCTAATTGTGCATGATTCAGTTATTCCACAGAAAAAAAAGAAGAGTGTTTGATTACGTCCAGATAAATCAAATCCCACCTTAATTTTCCTCGTTAAATATGCCGTTTCATTTGGAAGCAGTTGCCTGTAGCACAACAGAAAGTAAAATGGGTTATGGATGCCTATCAGAAAGAGAAACAAAAAAAGTTCTCAACCACACCACACATTCAAGAGTGATAATTTAGGGGGAATACTGTTGTCATGGGCAGGGTGTACTAGAGACCAGGCAGGATGATGACGATGACAAAGAAAAGGATATTTAATGATATGGCAACAGGTGAGCCAGACAGGGTAGACATCAACACACAGGGTAACATTCACAATAACCGACAAACTCGAATACCAGAGACAGGAACAGATATAGGACAGATACCGAGGGGCAGACAGGTGAGCACAATGAGGATAATTAACTAATGATTAGAACAGGAACAACCAAATAAGGACACAGAGGGAGAAACCACAATCAACCGTCCACAGGGGTGTGACAACTGTAGCGTGAAAACCCTGAACTGAACATAAAAATAACAGAGCTTTCAGCAGACTTTCTGTAGGACTTTCACTGTCCATATTTAGCAAAGCAGATAAGGATTTGGAATATATAATACATATTATTTATTTATGTATTGTTTATTTATATATTATATTATTTAGTGGCATTATTTTATAAATAACTATTTTAGGCAATTTTCAATGGATTTCCTTTCCTCGCACTTTACAATAAGGTTCAATTTAATAGGTATCACAAAATAAAGATGGATAATATTCTTACATGTATTAATTTAGGTTAATGGTAAATAAAATTAATCTTTAATTATTTAGAATTATATTGAATAATTTATTTAATTCATTTTTTATTTATTAAAATTCTTTTAAAGGGGTCATATGATGCTGCTAAAAAGAACATTATTTTGTGTATTTGGTGTAATGAAATGTGTTTATGCGGTTTAAGGTTAAAAAAACACATTATTTTCCACATACTGTACGTTATTGTTTCTCCTCTATGCCCCGCCTTTCTGAAACACGTAAATTTTTACAAAGCTCATCGGTCTGGAAAGCGAGGTGTGCTCTGATTGGCCAGCTATCCAGTGCATTGTGATTGGCCGAATACCTCAAGCATGTGATGGAAATGTTACGCCCCTTAACACACTGTGATGCCGTGTCCGGCCGGAGCGATGATTCTCTTTCACAACGAATCACACAGCGCCTTCACGACATGGCGGCGGCAACAACAATACTACAGCGAGAATAAAAGTTACGCCTTCTTTCTTTGCGTGAACATTTGCGTGGCGTTATGCAAATCTTCCCACATTATGACGTAGATATGTGGGGGCGTGTTAGAACAAGCCATTTTAGGGGGGTGTGGCTGACTCTTAACTTTTATAAAGAATATCTCTTTGGATTTGAGACTTTAGTCTTTGCAACTTTACAGATCTTCTTTATGCACCAAGAGTTTGTAACACTCCAAAGAGAAAGGAAAACTTGAAATCGCATCATATGACCCCTTTAAAAAATACATTTCATTTAAAACTGATATTAAATCAACCAAGTGCTCTACATATTTACAGTACTAATACATTTATAATATTTTAAACTGTATAATTCATATCAGTTAAAGGGTGAACATTAACAATAGTATATAAACTAACATTAGTCTAGTCTACTACACTGTAAAAAATATTTTTTGAAGTTGTAAGTAAAAAAACTATTATTAAGTGTTTTACAATTTCAGTCTTTCTACTTGAAAATGTCACATTTAATTCAATGTTACTTGCTGTTTCTTTGTAATTAATTGTAATAGCAATTTCTAAGTGAAGATTGTTTCTAATCTTCAGTGTAAATGTGTACAAAATGTTGTTTAGCATTAGTTCATGATACATAATGCATTAATGTTATCAAATTGAACCTTATTAAATTATTTCAATTTTTTTTGCAGCTATTGATATAGGCTTATTTAATTATGCTGCATCTTAACACAGGTTTTCTCCTTTGCACCCCTATGTGCTCCACTAATGGTACAGATTAGCTTTTATATTCACATTGCATGTTTTCTATTCACTTAACTGAATAGTAGTGAGCGTAAACAGTTAGAGTTAGAGTTGAGAGCTGAAGAACACCCACTTACAGAGACGTCAATCCCCATATGACAGCTCCTATTGAGCTCTATACAATACAAACACACTACAGACAACAATACATAGATGAAGGATGAGAAGAGAGAGAGAAAACGGAAGTAGTGGGAGGAAGTCATGAATTAATCAGTCAAGAAATCACAGAATGTGTGGGCATGATGTTGGCACTTAATTCATGATGGCGAGCTGGCACGGAGGTAAAGTGCCTTATGGGTCCAATGGGCCCTGAGCAGTGAGAGGAGGTGCAGAAGTTGAGAATAAACTCCCCCTTCTCTTCGGATGATTCACTTCCTGCCCACCAGAGTGTGGCAGACGGTTTCTGACCGAATGACAATCGGCCTGTTATGCAATTGCACACTCTCTTGCACTCTCAGTTGTGCAGCAGAGACCTGCGTCTCCATGGTAACGGGGCAAGTATAGTAACAGGAAATAAATAGTAATAACTGGATCTGTGACAAGTATGACAGAATGACTCATTGAGAGGAACAGACTTTACCACCTGTGGGGACAGGAGACAAGGCAAACAGAGAGAAGGTTATAAAGCTGAACCAGTCACTAGTCATCTGATCTATAGGGTAAGGATTGGTCATACTTTTTCTCTGTGCTTGTCTCAGAATAAACAAACAAATAAATAAAAAGTTTTTTAAAAGTTAAAAAAAACTTATTAAAATGGAAATGTCACTTTTAGTAAATTCTTTCAGTAACACTTCACTTAAAGCCTTTTTGTATAATGCATTATAAAAGTAGTTTTAGTGCATTAATTATGCCTTGTAATGCACCTTATAATGCATTGTACAATCTCATTGTTACACTATGCATTTTAAATTAATAATAATAAAGTATAATAAATAATAATAAATAAAGCCACAAAACTACAATTTTACATTACTCACTTTATTATATACAGGTGCATCTCAATAAATTAGAATGTCGTGGAAAAGTTCATTTATTTCAGTAATTCAACTCAAATTGTGAAACTCGTGTATTAAATAAATTCAATACACACAGACTGAAGTAGTTTAAGTCTTTGGTTCTTTTAATTGTGATGATTTTGGCTTACATTTAACAAAAACCCACCAATTCACTATCTCAACAAATTAGAATACTTCATAAGACCAATAAAAAAAACATTTTAGTGAATTGTTGGCCTTCTGGAAAGTATGTTCATTTACTGTACATGTACTCAATACTTGGTAGGGGCTC
>NW_015505427.1:780538-796203 GCF_001515645.1 Sinocyclocheilus grahami | reverse complement strand
TTGGTTGTGCATGTTTTTATTCCACACTTTTTCCTTCCACTCAATTTACTGTTAACATGCTTTGATACAGCACTCTGTGAACAGCCAGCTTCTTTGGCAATGAATGTTTGAGGCTTACCCTCCTTGTGAAGGGTGTCAATGATTGTCTTCTGGACAACTGTCAGATCAGCAGTCTTCCCCATGATTGTGTAGCCTAGTGAACCAAACTGAGAGACCATTTTGAAGGTTCAGGAAACCTTCACCATATTCTAATTTGTTGAGATAGTGAATTGGTGGATTTTTGTTAAATGTGAGCCAAAATCATCACAATTAAAATAACCAAAGACTTAAACTACTTCAGTCTGTGTGCATTGAACTTATTTAATACACGAGTTTCACAATTTGAGTTGAATTACTGAAATAAATGAACTTTTCCACAACATTCTAATTTATTGAGATGCACCTGTATAGCAACATTTTTGGTTCTGAAAAAAAAAAGTAATAAATAAAATAATATATATTTTACTCTCTCCTTTTTCAGTTTTCCAATATTCATCTGGTTCTGAGTTATGAGCTGAAATGTATTGACTGTGCAGTGGAACCAGATAAGCACTATCCAGTTTTCCTCTGCAATAGATGGTATTCCACTGAAGATCTTCTCCATCGCTTTTGTTATTTGAAACCTGAATTTCCCTCCATGGTTCCTCTTAACTGTTATCGGAAAGATAGGATGTTTGGTTAATACAAAGCACGTAACTCTTAAGCTGTTTGATATTACGCCACCTGATCATGTAAACAGACTCTGGCAAGGCTCCAGTAACCCACCATATATTGCTCCACTGGCAGGGCAGTTTTAAACCTCTCAGAAAGTACTCGAGCTCTTTGTGTAAGATGAAGGGATGACAAGGGCATTACGCATATGTAGACTGGATTTACAGATAGAACAGGTTATGCATTCCAGAAGAAGTCTAGGCTAATGGGACTGAACATGCAAATCACACACAACTATTATAGGTAACTAAAACTAGAATCAAAATCAAAAAGTAAAATAAACATTAAAAAACATATTTTATTTCTGCTAGTTGCCAAAGCAACATTTCTCATTTTAATTTAAATGAGAAATGTACTAAAACTAAAACTGAAATAAAAAATAATCAACTATAGACATATTCAAACAAGATTAATTAAACTTTAACTAAACGAAATTAAAAAGAAAATGGAAAATATAAATAAAAACAAATTCAAAAATCAGTGACATAAAATAACACTAAAGGAACAGTGCAGTGTCAATACCATTTCATTTTTCTCTTCACTTTTTTATTTTACTGTGGCTACTTTATAATTAACTTTCAGAAATAATGTTCAAAAATTGTACCTTTAGAGGTACAAAAGCTTGCGGGGCAGTAACCTTAAAAGTACACCTTTGTTCCTTCTTTACCCCTAAAGGGTGCAAGAGTACACTACTTCATTAAGGGTACCTATCATGTACTAATATCATGTGCTGCTACTAACAACTCCGTTAAAACACAGTTAGGTTTCTTAAGTAATAACCTAAACAGTCATGCAAAAAATCTTGGGAGTCCATTTTGATCCTCTCCTCCAATTCTGACAAGCATGTAAATGCAGTTGTAAAGAGTAGCTTTTTTCATCTCAGATCAGTGGCAAAAGTGAAGCACTTTCTTTCTAGAAAAGAAACTAGTACTAATTTCCTCTCGATTGGATTACTGTAACTCTTTGTACATTGGCTTACCTCAATCGACACTGTCTCGGTTACAGACGGTTCAAAATGCAGCAGCCAGATTCTTAACAGGAACTAAGAAAAGGGATCATATCTCCCCTGTCCTTGCCTCATTGCACTGGCTCCCTATAAAATTTAGAGTTGACTTTAAGATCCTTCTATTTGCATATATAGGCATTGCATAATTCTGGCCCGGGTTATATTTGTGAACTTATTAGGCCTTATACGGCCTCTAGGTCATTAAGATCGTGTGATCAGTTACTTTTAACTGTCCCCCGTTCTTGTTGTAAAACAAAAGGTGACCGAGCTTTCTCAGTGGTTGCCCCAAAGCTGTGGAACAGTCCACCTTTGACCATCAGAGCTTCTCCATCACTGGATGCTTTTAAATCCAGCTTAAAGACTTATTTTTACTCTCTAGCATTTGAGTGATGCTGTACACTCTTAAAAATAAAGGTGCTTCACGATGCCATAGAAGAACCTTTTTGTCTAAATGGTTCCATAAAGAACCTTTAACATCTGAAGAACCTTTCTGTTTCACAAAAGCTTCTTTGTGGCGAAATAAGGTTCTTCAGATTACAAAAACGTAAGAAAGAGATGGTTCTTTAAAGAACCTTTGACTGAATGGTTCTTTGTGGAACCAAAAATGGTTCTTCTATGGCATCGCTTGAAGAACCTTTTGAAGCACCTTTATTTTTAAGAGTGTATGTGTACTTTAAATAGTTGAATTGGTGTTAAATGTTGTTTTATGTATTTACATTTTAATTGTTTTTGATACTTGTTTTATTTTCCTTTGTCTTTTTCTTTTTCTCTCTCTTTTAAATTTAGATTTATGTTTTATTGTGAAGCACTTTGGATCAACTACGGTTGTGTTCAACTTAAATTTGCCTTGCCTTGCCTAATATGCACCCTTTAATGATAAAGAAGGTCCAAATGTGTACTTTCAAGGGTACTGACCCACAAGCTTTTGTACCCCTAAAAGTACAATATTTGCGCCTTTTTTTTCTTTTTTTACTTTTTGATGCCATAAAACCTCAAATATGATGATCCATTTGTGAGGACCTCTTTCCTAAAATATATGTTCACGTAAAAGGACACACAAATACTTCTAAAATATTATTCAGAATTTGTATAATTAAAATATGGTGTGGACACAACACCTTAGTTTTTACAGTTGGCTAACCTGGCAAATTCTGTACTAAAGGACAGGGTGGCATCATGGCGCTCTTATATAACTTACAGGGTCAGTGGACCACATTTGGAGAACAGGCCGAAAAATAAATGATGTGGTTTAGAGAGTATCGCTTTACGTAAGCCGTCTCACACCCTTGACCTGGTCGGATGGTGGCTTGTTCAGAGACGAGGATCTGGTAAAACACAGGCTTTAACAGATTAATAATGTGCATCATTATCGGAAACGCCAGGCACTGAGTAATAGGGTGGATATTTTAGCACATCTGTTCAGCACAGGAATGTCTTCCACTAACAGAGACCTTAATCGCAGGTAAGTGGTCCTCCAGCCCTGTTTTCACTGCATGCTTTTCATTTCTCATTTTTCACTGCTTCACGTTCTTCCTCATCATTACTGATTAGAGGTTAATCTGCCACACTATGCTGAGATTACGAGCCAGCTGTGTAGTCATTTTCCAATTTTTAACCGCACATGAATGGACGCGCTTCCGCTCCTCGCGTCGCCCTCTACCGGCGGAACGGAGACTCGCGGGATCCCGTGCCATCGCATCTGGCGAGTCTCCTCGGTACTCGGCTGATGTCAGAGCCTCGCCTCGCCTCGCCTCCACAACCACGTGCTCCGTATAAAGCCGGCAGTCCAGGGCTGGCGGGGGAAGACAGACAGTAGCGCTGGCAGCATCAGAGATCCGTCAAGCCGTTTGCTGCTGGGAGATCAGCGCTTTGCAATAAGACACAGGCTTAACCGAAGGAATACATTCCTCCTGTGGATTTATATACTTGTAATAACAGTGATGGCAGTTACTCAGGCTGAATGCGACTTGACATACTGCAGGATGAGGGGCATCGTGTCCGTTCTTACCGGTACGTCTCAACAGATTTGAGTTATTCTGGTGTCTAATAGATTTCGTTTGCATATGTTTTTTTTTGTTTGTTTGTTTGTTTGTTTTTTTGGTTGGGGGTATGCAATATGTCAAATATGTGAAAAGGAAAAAACTAATGAAATCTATGCTTTTTAGGGGTGTAAAAGACGTTTTTTGTGTGTGCTGTACAGTCAATTTTTAGACATAATGTTACAATTATTATTATTAGCTAATTGCATTTAATATACAAGTAAACTATAATACAATTGCAGTTAACATGCAATTAAGTATTCTAAAAACATTACATTAAGTTCACATTTAAGTATATTCTTTTATTTTTATATAAAGTTCTCTTTTTTTCTTTTTCAACAGTACTTGGCTCCCGAGGTGCTTCAGAAACAGGCATATGATCATGCAGTGGACTGGTGGTGCCTGGGATCAGTGCTCTTTGAGATGCTGTATGGACTGGTGAGGAAGACCTATCAAGTCTTTTGCCTGAAATACTAACTAGATCAACTGTAGCAAAGAATATATTTTGCAAACATACTTATTCCTCACCTTAGTTTTGATGTTTAATTTGCAATGCGTTGATTTTGCTTATTGTTCACACAGGGATCTGCACCAGCATCTTCGCAAACCTTCATAGAACAAGTAATTTGGAAAATGGATGGATGAGAGGAATCTTTTGTACTGTATATACATAAAACAACTATCTAGTTGGAGATGTTGAAGAGGGTAGTGGGTTGCTGCTCATTAAGACCCAAGTTTGAGTCTTATTTATGTTTTTTTAAAATTCTTAATTTTTTATTTTATTTATCAAAAATAGATGTTTTATTTATTTGATCAAAAATACAGCAAAAACAGTAATATTGTGAAATATTATTACAACTTCAAATAACAATTTTATATATATATATTAAAATGCAATTTATTCCTGTGCTGCAACTGAATTTTCAGCACTCCAGTTTTTAGTGTCACATAATCCTTCAGAAAACATGCTAATATGCTGATTACTGTTGGCTAGATATTGTTCCTTCTTGTCTTTTAATTCAGGTTTTGAATGTTGTCTCTGTCAACAGTGAATATGAGTTTAATAGATTATATTTTTATATGTATCATATTTTGTTATATTTTAAGATATATAATATAGATCTCAAAATTGGCAAAATTCCTATAGCTAAAATACTGGAGAAGTTTGTTTATAATGAGCTTTCTAAATTTTAAAGTAAGATTTTTGACAAATTTTAATCAGGTTTTAGATCAAAACACAGCACAGAAACGGATCGTTTCAAAGTGGCTAATGATTTGTTGATGTTGGTAGATTAAGGGAACTGTGCTATTTTAGTGCTGTTTGATCTCAGTTTTTTGACATGGTGGACCATGAGATTCTTCTTGCCCACTTAAATCAGAGGGAGAAGCTTGCATTAAAGTGATTCTTTCTTATTTAAAGGAGCTTTATCTTCGTTGCCCCGTCTCCTTTGGGGTTCCTCAGGGTTCTATATTTGGCCCTGTTTTCTTTATGTATGCTTCCATTGGGATTAATTTGTCAATGTTGCATATTATTGCTGTGCGGATGACAGCTGTATCAACCTTTAAAGTGTAAAAATAACTCCAAACTAATGTCTCTGCTAGGTTGTTTGGACGACATTAAGAGATGGATGGCTCTTATATCCTTCAGTTTAATGATTCAAAATCTGAAGTGGTGGTATTTGGCCCAACAATTAATTAACCATCTTAGTCCTCTAGCCACTAATTTAAATATTCAGGAGGAAACTAAGGGCTATTACTAAAATACTATTATTATGATTATTTATGTTTTTTTCTTTTTTTTAAGATATAGAAAGTGTTATTCATGCTTTGTTTCGTATAGACTGGATTATTGTAATAGCTATAATTGGGGCAAACAAATTGCATTCATGTTTACAGTTAGTGCGAAATGCAGCGTCACATTTAATTAATTTAATCGTTCTTTCTTTTTTTTTTTAGGAATACAAATCTTACTGACCACAAACAAAAAGTGGGGGTTACTAAAGTCAGTTTATCATAGTATGATATATTGACGATGGCCTCAGTAGTCATCTCTTATGTCTGCAATAACTACAACGTTTTAGCGGGAAAAAAATCCATGTTAATATATATATATATATTTTTTGCAAGGGGTAAACTGATTTGAAGGAACGTCTAGATTCTGCGCATGCGCGTTGCGAATTGTGGCGACTTCCTGCCAAATAGTTGTCCCTAACAACACACAGCACCTCACCGAGGGAATTTCAGTTCAAGGAAACATAAAGTTTCCTCGGAAGTAGCACTTGGTGACATGGTAAGAGTTTCTTTCCCATCTGTGTGGCGTCCACTGTGCATTTGAGCGCTATGATGAACGGTTTAGTGTGTAATGGTAAGGTCAGTGAGCCGTGAGCTAAATAACACACGTTGGCTAACTGGTCAAACTGTGCTAAACGAGTAACGTTACATTAACAAAGCTACCACTGGAAAACGGCTTAAGTTGTGTCCACTTATAGTATGTACGTCAGCAGTGAAATGCATGTTTCCAAAGATGAACACAGTTAATGTGTGTGGTATCTTGGACATCTTCGGTGAACTAGCCACAGTTTTGAAGAGAAACGCTGGATGTGTCTCAAACCCCACCGAGCCTCCTACCTGGGCTGTACTTTTCGGTGTCATGGGAGCAAGACTTTGTTTATATAGCGTCTGAAATAGAGTCTGAAAGCAATGTTGGATCCTCAACTTCATTGGTCACCCGTCCTTGAGTCACTGCTGTTCAGTGTTTTAAATTTACATTGCTTCAGCCTCTGCCATTGAGAGTCTCCAGCTAAGTTATTGTGTTTTGTTTGATAGGCTAATTCTGTACTGACTGTACACTTTCATGCAAACACATCCACCAACTCCTAGTTGAGCTGAGCTGACCTGTCCTATATATATTTATATCTGACTTAGATTTGATAAATCTTTTATGTATGTGTATGTGTACCTAAACATAAATGATTTCTGAAGGAACATGTGACACTGAAGACTGGAGTAATGATGCTTAAAATTCAGCTTTGATCACAGGAATAAATGACACACACACACACAGATATGTGACGTGTGTGTGTGTGTGTGTGTATATATATATATTAGGCTTGCCTCGATTGACAGTGATACCGTTGTTAAGCCGCAACACCGGTTACGTCACCGACCCCCACCGTCGTTTAGATTTTTTTATAGTAATACAAATCATTTAGTTCAGTAAAAGAACAGACACTACAATTAAAAACTGAATGTGGCTGCTCAATGCAGTTGAACGACAGTTGCATCACAGATCAGATTTATTTCTCCAGTGAGGAGAGTGAGTCGAGCTGACGGACAAGAAGAGTGAGGTGAGACAGACAAGACGAGTGGGGTGAGACGGACGAGACGAGTGGGGTGAGACGGACGAGACGAGTGGGGTGAGACGGACAAGACGAGTGGGGTGAGACGGAGTTTGACGTTGTATTTTGGGAAGTGGGAAGTCGTGGCCTAATGGTTAGAGAGTCGGACTCATAACCCAAAGGTTGTGGGTTCGAGTCTCGTACCGGCAGGGATTGTAGGTGGGGGGAGTGAATGTACAGCACTCTCTCTCACCTGCAATACCACGACTGAGGTGCCCTTGAGCAAGGCACCGAACCCCAACTGCTCCCCGGGCGCCGCAGCATAAATGGCTGCCCACTGCTCCGGGTGTGTGTTCACGGTTTGTGTGTGTTCACTGCTGTGTGTGTGCACTTTGGATGGGTAAATGCAGAGCACTAATTCCGAGTATGGGTCACCATACTTGGCCACACGTCACTTCACATTCTTCACATTCTTTTGTTGTTGCATTCAAGCAATTGACGCCTAACTGCTGCTCATTCTAAGTGAAAGTAAAATGCCACTTAAGCTATTTGAAAGCGAGAAAAAGAGCGAAAATTCAAACGAACTAAAAACGAACAATTGCTTTACTCCGAATTGTCGCTATTTGAAAGTGAAAGTAAAATGCGCTGGCTGCTTTAAAGCTATTTAAAAGCGAAGGAAAGCGAGGAAAAGAGGGAATGCCCCTGCCCCCACAGTGATACCGGTATTACTGGTGTTGTCACACGTCGATTAACCGGTGGGAAAATTTCCTCACTGTCACAACCCTAATATATATACAGGTGCATCTAAAAAATTTCACTAATTTCAAAAAGTGAAACTTTCATATATTCTACATTCATTACATGTAAAGTAAAACATTTAAAACATTTTTTTTTGTTTGTTTTAATTTTGATGATTAGAGCTTACAGCTCATGAAAGTCAGAAATCCAGTCAAATCCAATCAAAATATTAGAATATTTCCTAAGATCAATCAAAAAATGGATGTGCAAAACAGAAAAGTTCAAGTTCTTCAAAGTATGTTCATTTATGCACTCATTACTTGGTCGGGGCTCCTTTAGCACAAATGACAGCATCAGTGAGTGTGGCATAAAAGCGATCAGCCTGTGGCTCTGCTGAGGCACTATTGAGCCTTCAGCTCGTCTGTATTGTTGGATCGACTGTTTCTCATCTTTCTCTTGAAAATATCCCATAGATTCCATATGGGGTTCAGGTCAGGCATGTTGGCTGGCCAATCAAGCGCAGTTATATTATGGTCAGCAAACCACTTGGAAGTAGTTTTGGGACTGGGCAGGTGCTAAGTCCTGCTGGAAAAGGAAATCAGCATCTCCATAAAGCTTGTCAGCAGATGAAAGCATAAAGTGCTCCAAAATCTCCTGGTAGATGGCTGTGTTGACTGTGGACTTCAGAAAGCACAATGGGCCAACACCAGCAGACGTCACGGCACCCCAAATCATCACTAACTTCAGAAACTTCACACTGGACTTCAAGCAGCTTGGATTCTGTGCCTCTACAGTCTTCCGCTAGACTCCAGACCTTGATTTTCAAATGAAATGCAAAATTTACTTTTATCTGAAAAGAGGACCTCTGAGCAACAGTCCAGTTCTTTTTCTCCTTAGCCCAGGTAAGATGCTTCTGACGTTGTTTCTGTTTCAGTAGTGGCTTGGTAGCCCTTTTCTGGAAGACGTCTGAGCGTGGTGACTCTTGATGCACTGACTCCAGCTTCAGTCCACTCCTTGTGAATCTCTCTCAAGTGTTTGAATCGGCTTTGCTTGACAGTATTCTCAAGCTTGCAGTCATCTTTGTTGCTTGTGCACCTTTTCCTATCCAATTTCTTCCTTCGTGTCAACTATGCATTTAATATGCTTTGATACAGCACTCAGTGAACAGCCACCCCTTTCAGTAATGACCTTCTGTGACTTACCCTCTTTGTGGAGGGTGTCAGTGATTGTCTTCTGGACCATTGCCAAGTCAGCAGTCTTCCCAATTATTGTGGTTTCAAAGAATAAGAGATATCTGGAATTTATACTGTAGGGATGGTCATTTAATGAAACTCAAATGTAAATATTCTAATATTTTGAGGTACTGGATTTTTGACTTTCATGAGCTGTAAGCTCTTATCAAAAAAAAAACTTTTGAAATGTTTTACTTTACATGTAATGAATCTAGAATATATGAAAGTTTCACTTTTTGAAATAAGTTACAAAAAATAATAAAAAGACTGAAAGAACCTTTCAGTCAACAGATCTTTGACTTATCAACCCTCTACATTGCGAGTAAATCACTCGCATATGCGACAATCTTCACTCTGGGCGACTAAATGATTAAATGAATATTAGCTAATGGCTAATAAATTCTTAGATTTTACTCGCCAGTGTAGCACAGATATATTTTTGCTCACCGAACACACTGACTGAGCGACTCTCCGTCGCTTTGGTGAGAGCAGAGAGAGAGCGTGATAGTCTTACATGGGTCAAAGACGTTAAGATATCCGCATCAAAAGAAATTTACTAAAGTGATTTTATATCCATAGAAAGCACGTTAAATGTAAGTAAAGTGTCTACTTTTAAGGTTTCAAATAAGTTTTTGGAGAATAAAATGTCAAAATTTGGTTGAAATAATGTTACATTGTCATTCAGTGTAACAATATGTATGTAAAAATTCAAACAACATGCTTATTCTGACTTGTGCATATTAAAATATATAAAAAATCCTGTCATTCATTCAGCATTTATCATGGCCATACGCGCAATGCTCAGGTGAAATGCTATAGTAATACTATAAATCTGCGAAATCATCTGATATCACGCATAAGGCGCCATGATTTCTGCAATGAATGAATGGCGGATGGTGCGGCGCACTTTTTTGTTTACTACACACATACTAAAGCGCGGATGACGCTCGCGGTGCTTTCAGGTTCTGCCGTCTCACTATATGATGATATGAACACGAATGTCATCTCCAGCTGCTCTGAGAGTCACTTCATTAGCATTTACTGTTTCATTACAAAACTACCGTCATATCACATACACAGCAACTGCAAGTTCTTCACAGCAACCCATCAAAATAAAAGTTTAGTTTAACGTTCTACTGTCAGAATATATTACTATTTAGAGGTCTTAAGACTCAATTCTACTACTGCTAATAAATAATTAATAAATCTTTATTTTTAAAGGAATAATCACATCTGTTTTCTTTTTCATTTTAACCGTAAACCTTAACCACTTTGTTTGCCAAAAAATAAAAGGGTTTTATTTTCATTTGATTAGGATAAAGTAAATTAATGTTTTATGCCTTCATCTGATTACCAGAAAAATTAAGAACATTTTATAGGGCCCTATTATTGTTTAAAAAAGGACCCTATACAAAAAAAAGAATAGGTTTAAAAAACAGGCATGTGGTTCTTAATTTCTTTTTATTAATTCATCATTTGTAAATGATGTTTACTGTTAATTTTTTAGAAATATCAATAGCATTTGTATTAAAACTATATTCACTGAATGTAATCAAAAATATCGAGAATCGAATCGAGAGCTTGCGTATCGAAAGCTGAAAGCGTATCGAAAGCTGTTGGATCGCGCCGGTGCCTCACGCGTACACTATATATGCCACTGCATTCATTGGAAACTGAACAGCCGTTCACCGTGCCGTTCGGCATGAGCACCAGTCCACTGTTGCATATTTTTGCTCATTATTATATTTTTCAGTCTGAAGGTATTTTTCAGGTGAACTTTTGAAAATGTGTTTTTTAAAACTATACCACTATTGTCTGTGTGTAAAGTGCAAAAATGCGAATTTGTGAAAACGGTGATGTCACGCAAATGTATTACGTGTTCGCGTAGTGTTTTTTCACAAAGTGACATTGCCAACTACTGGCCTGGCATGAATAATACAGCATTTTAAGTAATTTTTGCGGATCCTTGTGAACAGGGATCGTTTTGACAGCGTTGTTATCTGTACGTGAAAAACGAAAAGGAAAAAATTAGCACATTGTTTTTGTGAAAACCTTAACGCAGTGGGTGTTTTTTTTAGACTTTTCATGAAATTAACAGAATTTTAAAATGTATAAAGTTTTCCTCCATTTGCACAAATATAACAGCGTTAATTAAAAATGTAATCTAGAAAAACAAATAAAAATGTAATGAATTGAAATGCATACTTTTGAACCTTGAACCCAAATTATTTCAATTTGCCAGCTCTTTTTTTGCAACCAAAGTGTAAATTAGAGATGCTCTCGTACTCAAAATTGGTGAGACCGAGAAATCACATCAATATTCAAAATGTGGCTCTGCTCTATTTCATTCCTATCTGTAGAGGATTAAAGACAATATTTTGAGAAATGTCTCAGTCAGTGGTCTCCAATGTTCTTTTGTAAGAGTGAAAAAAAAAGAAAATAATATTTAGTCATAAGCAGGTTTGGAGCGACAAGATGGTAAATAAATGATGACAGAATTGACATCTTTGAGTGAACTATCCTTTCAAAGATGGTCTATGTAGGTTGACTGAAATGAGATGTTTTAATCTTTGGTTACTTGTCTTTTTTTATCACATTTTCCATCCACATTAAAGTTGTTTTTCATACCCTGATCACGTTCCTGAGATATCAAGCTGGGCGTTGCATAAGCATCGCTCGGCTACACGTGATTTACTAAACATTGTAATCTCACGTTTATGTGAATGAAGCGTCTGCAAAATTGTCTCAAGTGTAAGCGAGCGTCTGACCCGTTTTCTCTCTTTCCTGCTTCATATTCCAATTATATAAATGCAGTTTAAAGAAGGCACGGGGTGAATAAAATTAGGTTAGATCTTATCCTCGCCCACCCTTTGGATGTGACAGCTTGCACAGAAACACCTAATGCCTTTGATATAATCAGGAAAGAATACAAGCTTCCTTGTTTTCACCAAATGTAGGTTAGTATACATGTAAGGAGACGCGGCCATATAATCCAGGCATGTGTGCTCTAAAGTGGGAGGGTTCGGGGGAAACATCTGGTGCTTTTGTGGGGGAGCCTCACGTGCCTCACCTGCCGGGCTGAGCTTGCCTGCTACCAGGGTGACTGTGGGATTAGAACCCGCAAGACCCAGTTTTCCCTTGACTTTCCCATAATGCTCAGCTCCTCGAACGCACATGCACACACCTGACAAGGATCAGCCCCAGCGAGGTGGAAAGGCAGGGGCTGGAGGAGCATATATAAAGATGTCTCACCGTGTTGACTTGTGTCTTTCACGCAGGGCCTTAGCCAAAGCAGAAGCAGCAGATACTGACGGCGCAGATTTACCAGGGCGGATGGTGAAGACGTCCTCTCCCACAGCCATGGACGAGTCACAAGAGGTGCCCGAGCTACCTGTGAGTACAGTGCACTTACTGACCAGTCAGGAATGAAGAAATGCTCATGTGTTGCTGACAAAAAGAATGAAATTCTTATTTTTTTGACATTGTGATATTATGTTAAAAAAGGAAAAGTGTATGAAACTGGACACTTTCTTTTCATAATGTAAATCACTTTTTAATCATTTTGATTACTTTTATAACTTGTCACTCTGAACAATGCTGCTGTCACTGCTTGAGATGTTACGCATTATGTTAAATGGTATCAGCAACTGTTAATCATTCAACACCGCGAGAGACATAACTCTTTTTTTTTTCTGTTGTTTTGATTGAATAGACAAAGAAAGCTCGACATGATCCAGAAATGAGTCAAGAGGGTAATTCACGGTAGGTCCATCAAGGTGCATTTTATATTTTCATATATAGCTAGCTTGCATATAGGCTATAGCTTAATAGTTCAGGATTGGGCTGCTAGTATAAAGGGTGAAGATGCCATTATAAGTAGTACAGATCAAGGAACTGGATATAAGATTGTAATCTTGCTTTATTGCCGTTGTGCCCTTGAGGAAGGTGAAAAAATAAGGGGAAAGAGAAAGAACAAAGAGTGTCTTGTCAGAGTGAAGTATGATTTCCTTTTGGACAATTGCCAGTCTTCAATCACACTTTATTATATTTTAGCAGAATGTCGGGAGGTTAAAAAAAAAGGCATTAGAAGGGCTGCAATCACTGCGTCTTTCAGCCACTCATGCAGAAGATCAAAGAAATTTTGAAGATGACCATTTTCAAACGTCATCTTAAAGGCTTATTTTAAGAGCTGGGTTGAAAATATTGAATTCCAGGTTTTATTCAATCTTAATTTTAACAAACCAATATCAATTCTTAAATCCCAAGATCAGTCTTGTAGTGTTTTTTGTCATTATTATATTTTTTGTTTTATTTAATAAAACTAAAATAAACCATTTTTGTTAATGTGCCTCCCATCCAATTGTTACTTTTGATATAAAATCGTTTTCATAAAATCTGCCTTATGAGTAGGGCTGCAACAAACGATTATTTTGATAATCGATGAACCTAACGATTATTAGAATGGTTAATCGACTAATCATTGATTATTTCGCTGATTAATCAGTAGACATTTATTGATTATTCAGCTTTTGCAATTAGTTAAAATATTGAGTTATACATATTCTAACAAATAAATTAAGGTATTCACTTTTGAAAGTCATATTATGTAATTACGGTTATACAATTAATTTATACAAATAAATATATTTGGCACACAAAATGAGATGGTAGAGAAACTCTCTTATTCACCATTTAATTGGCTATAAGAAAATAGCTGAATAACACATCATTCTGCCTAAAATATCTTTTGTTTTAAGTCATACGGATAAGAAACAAAATAAAGGTTAAGTGATAAGACGTTTTATTTTTTGGATAAACTAATATTCACAACATAATCTCTCTTAAAATACCTTATAGGGTTATGATAATCAAAACAGTCCTGAGCTAGATCAAGCTTTGATCTCTGCAAACTAAACTATAACTTTAATGAAATGTTTTTTTCCCCCACTGATAACATTTTTTTATAATTTGCTAGCTCCACACTGGAGAGCTGCTTTATAACAGAAAATCAAGTTGTAATTCTAACTGAAAGCAACACTGACTCTGGTTTTTCATGTTTAATAATACTGTAAAGCTATTAAATTTAAGGCTATCTGTTGCATAAAGTACTATATAAATAAACGTGACGTGACTGGACTTTACTGGAGTACTGAACTGCAGAGCTCGTGCAAACATCCACATCGCTGTAATCAGATGCATTTTAAACTGCTGCTTTCTCACTGCTGTCAGTTTTTGATGTGTTTATTTTGTTATTGAGAGGAAAGCGCACAGTATGTATATTTACATATTCATCCAAACGCTGCTCAGCAGCCTCAGGTTCGGCTGCGTTTGCTCTGAAGCACTGTCTTCTCTTGATTTGCATCAGGAGAGCTGAATTACAGTCTTGCGCCACACTGATCAAAACGCGTTATTGCAGGCTCTTACATTAGGTCATATGAGATCAAAGGACTACTCGACAACTAAAATATTTGTTGACAATTTTTTTGTCGTCGATAATGTCGACTAATTGTTTCAGCCCTACTTATGGGCAATTTAAATTTACAATCCACTAGTTGAGAGAAAAATGTACATGTATCACCAGAATAAATATTGAATTGAGATCTGAATTGAATCAAGAACTAGTGAATCAGAACCTGTTTTATATTTCCGATGTGTTGGTCTAGGGCTGCACGATAAATCAAAATGTAATCGAGGTCGCAATTCGACAGAAGCTGCGATTGTCATGCGTATCTTTCAGTGAAGCATGGTTCTGTGATCAGCAGTAAATCTCCATCCAAAGGCCAGAGGGCGCTCTCACGCTGAAACTCCAAATACGCCTCACAGAAGAAATCAGGAAATGCCTATAGCGGTAGCTGGATAAACAGAAGACTCAACTGCTTTCATTGATTCAACGTGACTAATAAACACACGACTACAGCAATATACGGTTTATCTGAGTTCTTATTATTATAATTTAAGTTATTATAATATTATATTTCAAGTTTTCCTTTCTCTTTGGAGTATTACAAGCTGATTGTGCATAGATAAGATCCCTGAAGTTGCAAAGACTAAAGTCTCAATACCAAAGAGATATTCTTTATCAAAATTAAGACTCTGCCACGCCCCCCTAAAATGGCTCGTTCTAACACGCCCCCACATATCTACCTCACTATGTGGAAATATTTGCATAATGCCGCCCAAATGTGCACGCAAAGAAAGAAGGTGTGGTTTCAGTAACCGCAGTTAGTGTTGAAGCAGCATGTCAGGGAGACACTGTGTGTTTCTAGACGAAAGCAAAAGCACTTTATTTGGCCTTCCAGAAGTAGATGCATTTAGGAATCTTTAAGATGACTTACAACAGAACAACAATGCATTTTATGGACGACCGTTTCGTGAACCTAGGAGAGGAGGTAAATCTGACTTTGCTATGACAATCTGGCGTGCGAGATCAAGAGACAGAGAGAGCGAGCGGTGTGTGTGTGTGTGTGTGTGTTTCCAGAAAGATGAAGCTGGTGATTATGGTAAGGGGCGTTACATTTCCGACGAGTGCTTGCGGTGTTCGGCCAATCACAATGCACTGGGT
>NW_015505427.1:760878-779067 GCF_001515645.1 Sinocyclocheilus grahami | reverse complement strand
AGTAGAGGAATCTTTGAATCTTTAAGATGACTTACAACAGAACAACAATGCATTTTATGGACGACCGTTTCGTGAACCTAGGAGAATCTGACTTTGATCAAGAGACAGAGAGAGCGAGCGGTGTGTGTGTGTGTGTGTGTGTTTCCAGAAAGATGAAGCTGGTGATTATGGTAAGGGGCGTTACATTTCCGACGAGTGCTTGCGGTGTTCGGCCAATCACAATGCACTGGGTCAGCTGACCAATCAGAGCAGACTGTGCTTGTCGGAAGGAGGGACTTTGTAGAAAACGAAGCGTTTGAGAGAGGCGGGGCATAGAGGACCTACAATAATGTGCAGTATTTGAAAAATAATGTGTTTTTTGAACATTAAAGCATGTCAACATATTCTGTTACACCAAATACACAAAATAATGATCTTTAAAAAAGCATCATATGACCCCTTTAAAATAAAGTATATTTATAATGCAATGCCTTTATCACTGCTTAAATACTATGAAATATGTTACGTGCCTTATTCTGTGTAAGAAGCCACATCATCTCACAGAAAGATTTATTTCAAACACTCGACTGACGTTATGAAGTGAGTTTGGAGTAAAAATATGTTATTAAATGTGGTATTTTCACGTGCTTTCAGATGGAGCAGCATTTACTTCACAGAGCCGTAGTTCACTGAGAAGCTATGCAAACAGCTGTCATTATCGTGAACGATTTCTTCGATTTCAGAATCGCGCAATAAAATCGTCTGCGATTTTAATTTTTTTTGCATAGCTTGTCAGTGAACTACGGCCATGTGTAGTAAATGCTGCTCCATCTGAAAGCACGTGATGATGATTTCCTGCTGATTACAGAACCAGCGTTGCTATCAAAATGCGCATGACAAACGCATTCGATTAATCGTGCAGCCCTATGTTGGCCATTGTGATCACTGATGATTGTTGATGTGTTATTATACTTTAAGTGAAACACAGGACAGGGTTATAAAAGTTGTTATTTTGCAGAAGTGTGGCTGCTAATGACAGCAGTGACTCCTCTAACCGGAACGAATCGACAGCTCAGTTAGAGGTCAATTCATATGCACCATCATCTGTCACTCACTTGCACACGAGTAAGTAGATTTCAAATTGTGTCTGAAATATAATATTATAATATATTTTAAATAAATACAATGTGGAAAACATACTCTATTAATTTTTACTTTTTTAACTTGTATAACACAATTTAAATATACTTTGCAGTTATTAGTCTCTTGTTGAATTGATAGTTCCTCTGATTGAAACACTTTTTATGTTATTTTAAGTAGATATTGGATATTTTTTCAAAAGACTGTAGTGTCCCTACATGTTTTTGTGATGTGTAAACATAATGTAACCCCTCAATGTCTCCGGCAGTTCCTGGAGGTCCAGACCGGTCAATATCAAGATCCCAGGGCTGTGACTCAGAAAATGCATATGACCACAATGGTAAGGCTTATTGCTGTCATGCTCACATATATTTAAAGCGTAATACATTTGTAACAAAACATCCTACTTTTGTAAAAGCAGTAACGTGCAAAGACCTCACCACAACCACAGCCACTGAATATACCTCACAGATCTACCAAGGAAGCAAGTAAGTACTAAAAGTTGTTTTAAAACGGGCTAGTATCTTTTAAAATAAAGTCGATATGGGATCTATGACCCTGTTTGCTTGTTTAATACACACTCCTGGTCTTAATGTGTATTTGCATAATACATTAATAAATGTTGTTTCAGTACATGATGTGGTTTGGATTTGAAATGTATTATGTCTAATTTTATTGTATATAATAATTTGTAGTTTTATTTTATATATATATATATGTATATGTTACTTTTTAAAGTCTAATAAATGTTAAAATTGATAGCTCTCAATAATACTGTAATGTTGAGTGGCTATAGTCAATGGTTAAATATTAGGGGGAAAAACAATTTTATAGTGACATCAGTAGCCTATTACTCAGTGATACTGACCTTCAGTTATAAAAAAATGCCATTAAACAAATATTAAAAATATGCTGTCTTTATGTTGTTTGTACATTAATTTGAAGATTGAATGTAAAATTATTGCAATATAAAAGTATATTTAAAAACTTTAATGTTAGGTGGGATTAATCGCGATTAATTTCAGAAAAACGTGTGATTAATTAGTAAAAAATGTTTAATCGATTGACAGCACTAATATATATAT
This sequence comes from Sinocyclocheilus grahami, assembly GCF_001515645.1. Taxonomy (NCBI): domain Eukaryota; kingdom Metazoa; phylum Chordata; class Actinopteri; order Cypriniformes; family Cyprinidae; genus Sinocyclocheilus; species Sinocyclocheilus grahami. Next base: position 776,863 of record NW_015505427.1, on the reverse strand, counting down.
GTATGTGAAAATATAAATATATATATATATATATATATATATATATATATATGAAATATTGAAAGCAAATTTTCTGCGTTAAACACATGAAAATTAGCTGAGTTAAGTCAATTACACTGTGAAGCCAAACATTTTTTCCTTTCAAATAACATACTCCGATAAATTCATGAGACTGGAAACGTATATTAAAGAGTAGCAGTTTTGAATTCATGTTAACTTTAAGATCATACTAAATATCAAAGATCTTTCGTAGTATGGACTACACCTTTATTTGTTCAAGTCAAAGTAAATATGGCATCTTACCCAGACTAGACTAAGTCTATAGCAGTCTCCCTAAGTTCAGCGGTGTTATTGAATGTTCAGCTAGTAACTCTCATATAAATATATAAATATATATATATATATATATATATATATATATATATATATATATATATATATATATATATATATATATATATATGAAATATTGAAAGCAAATTTTCTGCGTTAAACACATGAAAATTAGCTGAGTTAAGTCAATTACACTGTGAAGCCAAACATTTTTTCCTTTCAAATAACATACTCCGATAAATTCATGAGACTGGAAACGTATATTAAAGAGTAGCAGTTTTGAATTCATGTTAACTTTAAGATCATACTAAATATCAAAGATCTTTCGTAGTATGGACTACACCTTTATTTGTTCAAGTCAAAGTAAATATGGCATCTTACCCAGACTAGACTAAGTCTATAGCAGTCTCCCTAAGTTCAGCGGTGTTATTGAATGTTCAGCTAGTAACTCTCCTCCATTATTCTTCAGCACCGCTGTCACTGCATATGCCAGTCAAGTGGCTTTCCCTTCCCTGGGCCAGTCGACCGTATACAGCAGCTTTCCTCAGTCCGGCCAGACGTACGGACTGCCACCATTTGGTCTGTGCTTCACCCAGTTGCCGTCTGTGCTTTAGTTCTTCTGAACACTTCACCCAAACTCATTCCACTTAACCCTCACCCTGCATTCCCTCTGTACGCTGGCAGTCAGAACAGTTCATGTCTCAATGTTACATCCTGTTCTTAACCTCCCTCTAATCACCTCTTTCATCTCTGCATCCCTTCTCTCCTCCACCCTTTGCCCTCTCCCGCTCTATCTATCCATGCACGGCCTCAGGCGCCATGTGGCCGGGCTTAAAGACAGAGTCGCGGCTGCCCGAAGCGCCCTCTGTTGGTCAGACGGGGTTTCTCAGCTTCAGCTCAGCCTATACCTCAACCCAACCCAACCAGATCCACTACTCCTACCCCAGCCAAGGCAAGCCTGCTACCGCTCTCTCTCTCTCTCTGTGTGTCTCCACACGCTCTCTGCACCTCACAGCCTTAGCAATACGGGACCGCTAAGGAGAAAGACCTGCCAAAACCACTGCCAGACCCGGAGATCGACTGAATGGATTAGAAAACGGTAAAACTCAACTGTTTAACTCTAGGGGAGTTGGGAAATTAGCCTATTTTCAAAAATAGTGGAGTGTTCCTTTAATGCTCATACAGCATTTCATTCAGTAATACTTACCATGATTGTACTTTTCGGTTGTTCGACATTCTGTATAATTGTTCTTCATCCCGCAATCAGGTTCCTGTTTCACTACATCCAGTGTGTACGCCAACATCCCTCCAGCAACTTCTGTGACCACAACTACTGGCACACATCAAGTGAGTCCACCTGCAGTCAAAAGAGGAAGTCAGTCAGTATTTGAAAGGATGACATTACTAATATGAGGATGTTGTTCTCTGCTTTTGAATTAGATTGAATTCTACAGACTTTGAACTCTGATATGAGCAAAAATACAACAACATCATCATGTTCTTGATAGTGATATATGTTATGATATGCTATTTTCTTATGGAAAGGTGATTCAGAAACATGAAAAAGAAAAGATTCTTAAATTTCAACCAGTTCTTTTATATCTCGACCAGTAAATTGTAAAAGACTAGGATGTATGGCAGATAGAAAGGACAGCTTGAAACAGTCAGATTGCTTTGATGAACAATTTCAACTTCTTAATCTTAATTTGTTTCACTCCAGGAGTTTTCAAGTTACAACTCTCTTGGTCAGAGTCAGTTCTCGCAGTACTATGTTCCTCCTCCCAGTTACCTGTCGGCTGGGTTGCCCAGCAGTGATCGAGATGGAGCAGGTGTAGTGGCACCTGAATATCCAGCCATTAAAACTGAAGGCAGTGCTTCAGCAAACCTGCCCAACACAACAGGTGTGTTAGCATTATCCCTCTGTAACTTCACAATAAACCTTCTCACTTATTTAGAACTTTGTGAATATTATTAGTACTAGCATTTTCCCACCTACTGTAAATGGCTTAAAATTGTTTGTTTTCACAGCTAAAATTTGAATAAAAGAAATGAAATTTCATATAAAGCCACACACTACCATGCAAAAGTTAGTGGTCAGGATTTTTTTTTCTTTGTAGCAAAGCACGTTAAATGTACCAAAAATCACAGTAAAGACGTTACAATTTCTGTTAAAAATGTTACAATTTCTATTTCAAATGAATGCAGTTTTTAGCTTTCTATTCATCAAAGAATCCTGACAAAAATGTTTCCACAAAAATATTAAGCATCACAACTATTTTCAATGTCTGTAATAAGAAATGTTTCTTGAGCAGCAAAACGTATATTAGAATGATTTCTGAAGACTGGAGTAATGGCTGCTGAAAATTCAGCTCTGCATCACAGGAATAAATATATTACAATAGAAAAGTTATTTTAAATATTGTAATAATGTTTCTTTCTTTTTAAACTATATTTTGAATAAATGTATGCAGCCTTGGTGAGCACAAGAGACTTTTTCAAAAACATTTTAAAATCTTACTGACCACAGACTTTAGAATGATAGTGTATATATTATACTGCTATCATAAATTATACAAAAAAATGTAAATATTACTATATTAAAATGCATTTGGTTTAATTTAAGACGTAATTCAGATATAATTCATATAATTAATTTTTGTATTAATTGTTTCAATAGTAAGAGTTTAATAGTAACTGGGAGGAAAATTGTTGCCCTGTCCTGGACTAGATTATGTTGTTGTTACTGTGGATGCCCCTCACTCTTCTAGCTCTCACTGGAGTTAATGTTTTTGCTCATTCCATCAGATGCAACCCCAGGTGTGACGATCCCAACAGGTGTGGCTCTGCCTGCTGGGATGGCCGTCCCCACAGGAGGAGGGGACCAAGACGAGACCAACCGCAAAAACCCTCCTGGCAAAGCTAAAGGCAAAGCTAAAAAATCTGATGGTTCCCAATCCACAGACAATGACCTTGAGGTAAGGAAGCAACCTAGATAGTTTAAGCAACACTCTTAAGTCCAAAAAAGTATACAAATGCAGACACAAAGAAAAAATGCATTAAGCTGAGCTTGCTCAACTAAACCGAGTCATCTTTACAATTTTTTTTATTTTGCTGAATGTTAAAATGGAGAGTAGAGTAATGCATTATTAGATGAGCATAATGCATTGGGCCAGTTGTAACAAACATAAGGAACTCTTTCTTTTCTCAGCGTGTCTTCTTGTGGGATCTGGATGAAACCATCATCATTTTCCACTCTCTTCTTACCGGCTCATTTGCACAGAAGTTTGGCAAGGTACAGTAAATTTCTTTTACACACTGGCAGAAGTAATGCCTGCTTGATTTTTTTGCCCCCCATTCTCACATTCTTGCTGTTTCCTGGGATGCTTTTGTTTTTTCAGGATCCAGCGACAGTTCTCAATCTGGGTCTTCAGATGGAGGAGCTGATCTTTGAGCTTGCAGACACTCATCTCTTCTTCAACGATCTGGAGGTAAGCAAAGTGTAACACAAGGTTCAGTTTGCTTTATGTTCATGTAAATAACATTCACCCCTCCTGTCAACACAGGAATGTGATCAGGTCCATGTTGATGATGTTGTCTCAGATGACAATGGGCAGGACTTGAGGTAATGAAACCAAGTCAGACTTTATGACGAGTTTTCCAGCAATGTTACAACTTACACTAGCAAATTGCTTTTCAATAACGTCTCAAAACACACATATTTCTGTTACATTTATGTAAAGACATTTATAATGTTACAAAATATTTCTACTTCAAATAAATGCTTGTCACTGAATCTTAAATCCTGAATTTAGCATATTGCTAAATAATACCTTTCATTTACTTAAGTTTTTTGTCATCACTGTTTCATTCTGTGATCCTGCATGTGGAATATGAATGACAAATATTTATTGGCCTGTTTTGGACACGTTTCCTACAATGACGTTTTGCATCTAAAACATACAATATAGGCACTGATGCACAAATGTGGATTTATACTAGGTGTCTAAACTATAAAAAATGAATAAACTATTATAAACTCAATGATTTGCATTGTCATTTAGCAGACGCTTTTATCTAATAAAGGATGAAACTGGCTTGTTCTGTGGTCCATAATAGTGCTGCTTCAGATGGCAAGAAGAGATAATGAAGAGATGCTGATAATAATCAATGAATACTAAGGAAGTTTTAAAAAAGGAATCATATCATGTTCCCGCAACAACATTAGGTGAACATGTTCCTCTGGTCTTTAAAAAAAATGATATTGAAAAAGAGTCAAAACCAACAGTGAGGAATGAACCACAGAATCTACATCTGGAATTTTGTCGTTGCTGAACATTGAACATTGCTGCTAGTTGTGTTGCATGGATAAACTAGCTATACAGACCAGGTCCAGCAGTATCTTTAAATTACTGCTTATCAACAAGCCTAATATATAATGTCATTTAATGCCAGCCTCATCTGCTGTCCTTGCAGGTCTGCTGAGCCCAATGAAGAGAGACCTACTGCTCAGGCTGTGCTCTGAGATTGAGACTGTTACAGATGCCTGGCTGAGCACTGCCCTCAAATCTCTCTTGCTCATTCAGTCGAGGTGAGATCTGCCTCTGTTCCCTGAGCGTGCATGATTTAGAGGAAATCATCAGATCTGCCTTTAGGCATTAAACATTGTGTGTGATGTGCTGGAGCAACACGCCAAACAGGTTTCTCCTTCAGCTTTAATGTAGTGTACACACTAACAAAGGACTGATTGTTTTGGTGTTTGTTCACAGGGGCAGATGCATGAATGTTCTGGTCACCACCACTCAGCTGGTTCCTGCATTAGCTAAAGTGCTTCTCTATGGCCTGGGTGACGTTTTTCCCATCGAGAATATCTACAGCGCCACTAAAATAGGTAAGGGTTTGGTTTATCAAAAATAAAATTTTAAACATTTGCTCACCCTCATGTCATTCCAAAGCCAGATGTTATGCAGAACACAAAAGGAGAATTTTTCCCACAAAAGGAGAGAGTGTTCCCAGTGCTGTTTCCTATACAGTGACCAGGGGCTGCAAAAATATGACAAACTAACTAGCTGTCAAAACCTAAAATAAACCTTTCCTTAAATTTTCATTTGATAAAGAAAACCTTTGGAATACATGGGTTGTGAAAATTAGGCATGACTAAAGACTAGGGCTGCAACCAACAATTATCTTGATTTCGATTCGTAGATTTTCATCTATTAATCAGTGGGCTTTGATTGATTATTCAGCTTTTACAATTCATGAAACATACTGAGTTGTAATTCTAACTGAATGCAACACTGACGCTATTACGTCATGTTTAATACTATAATGCTACTTGCTTTTGTATAAAGTGTTATAGCGATGTAACGATTAACGGTTTGAACAACTCGCGATAAATAAATACTGTCCAGCATAAATCACAGTTTTCAGTAACAGTCTCACGTGCGCACAGCATGCAGAGTAGTTTCGTTTTGTGTGAAAACAGGGTGGAAAAGATGGGAGGTTTTAAAAGAGTGCTAAGAGAATTATACAAATGAATATATGAATGTACCTCTGAAGGTTCTGACTGTCTTCAGAAACGATTCGATGGCATTTGTTTTCATATCTGTTGTCAGTCAAGTTGTCATTTAAAATCCGAGCATCATGGGTAATGTTATTGTTTTAGTTATTATGAAAACAAAAAGTCATTTTATTTGTTGTTTGTTGATTTTTAGATCTAAAACTTGAAGTGATTTATGCCTATTAAACTGTTGTCAGTCAAGTTGTCATTTAAAATCCGAGCATCATGGGTAATGTTATTGTTTTAGTTATGAAAACAAAAAGTCATTTTATTTGTTGTTTGTTGATTTTTAGATATAAAACTTGAAGTGATTTATGTGTCGGTACTTTTTGAACATCTCCAGCACATTTTAACAATACCGTGATAATACTAGGGTTGGGTATCGTTTCGAATTTTATCGATTCTGATTCTGCTTATCGATTCCGATTCTTTTCGATTCCCAGATGTGATTAAATAATGATATCAAACATTTATCCTTTGTCTCTTTTTTGCAAACCATTTATTGGCGCTGAATACCATAAACAAAAATCAATAGGCTACATAAAAACTGGACTCTGTAAGAGCTGTTTGTGTGCAAAATAGAACTGCACGATTCTGGATAAATTTAGATTTTTTTTTCCCCAATGGAAGTTGTGGTTCTCTCATGATTCTGAAGAAAACATATTAGACAATTAAACAAAATCACATGTAATTTATGAATTGATTAAATGACTCACTCAAGAACGCATCTCTTGTGATTCAAAGACAAATACATTTTAACAGCCCCTTTTCGCCACCTACTGGCATAACAATGTAATTGATAAATCTTCATTTGAAGTGTAAAATTATTTTCAAAAGGTGATTTATTCTATTTGAATCGCTACCATACACATCCTACACACAGTTTATATCTGAACTATAAACTTATCCCAGTACTTCTGTGATTTGAGTGTTTGTAACACCAAAATAATAATACTGTGTGGCTGAAAAGACTTCATTCATGACAGATGACAGCTGCTCTCTTTAGGTCAATGGCAGCACGAACACAAATTTAAATGTTCAAATCACACTGGTGTGATCGTACTCTGCACGGACGAACCAATAAGTGATCACAACATTGATCGCACGCGTCAAAGTTTGAGGAATGAAACAGACGAATCATTGTAAATTAGGAATAGAATCACGTTGGTGTTTGAATCGTATTTGCGATCTTTAATCTATTAAATGAAAGTGCTTTGTCATGTTGGTGGTCAATATGTGTCAATATCTGTGTTTAGCTATCACAGATATTATACTTAGCTTTTTTTAGGCTTCTGATCGCAAATGTAGGCAAACTTTGGAGTGCTTAGATTAGCGAGCAAGGTCCTGGCAGATCGCTAGGTCCGGTCCTCACAGATGAAGAAAAACAAAAAGCACATAGGAATCGATAGGCGGAAACAAACTTTTAATTTGACAACAAGTATCCGATTCTGGAATCGGAATCGATTTTCGATTCCCAACCCTAGATAATTCTGATAACCGTTACATCCCTAAAGTGTTATATAAATAAACGCAATGTGAGTTTACTGGAGTGCCGATTGCAGACCTTGTGCAAACATCCACATCTCTATGAACATATGCTTTCTTAACTGCTGCTTTCTCACCGCTGTCATTTTCGTTGTGTGTTTAGTTTGTTATTGAGAGTAAACAGAGTAGAGCACATATTTGCATGTTCATCTAAATGTCATTCAGCAGCATCAGGATATTTGTTAACCGTGTACTGTTCAAACTTCTTTTTACCTTTAACCGAAGAGAGAGAAAAACATTTTGCCGTGAGTATATTGGGGTCTTTACACATGACAGCATTTTTTGTTTGTAGTTTTGTAAAACTTTCCCACAATCTGCTGGCTCGACTTTGTTTGCACTTCTCATAAGCGTGTCTTATTCTATTGGACTGCATGTGGGAGATGCTGAATTACAATCTTGCTCTACAGCGCCACACTGGTCAAACCACATTAATGCAGGCCCTTACATTAGGTCATATAGGATCAAACAACTCTTCAACAACAAAAATATTTGTCGACAATCTTTTCTTTTTTTTATGTCGACTAATTGTTTCAACTCTACTAAAGACCATAAGAAATCATATGGCTTCAGAGGACTTTATCAGGATGTTCTTTGGAATTCACCTTGTGTTCCACAGTATAAAATGTATGGTTTTGAATGTCATGAGGGTTAATAAATGATGACAGTATGTTCATTTTTGGGTGAACTCTTGTTTTAAAACCATTGGTATCAACCTGAAACTGAGCACCAGGATAAATGTACCTGTTATGTGTAACACATGATCTGTAACTGCTGTTAACAGGAAAAGAGAGCTGCTTTGAGCGCATCATCTCTCGCTTTGGGAAGAAAGTGACCTATGTTGTTATCGGGGACGGTCGTGATGAAGAGTTTGCAGCAAAGCAGGTACAATCTCAATACCAGCATTTGGACATTGTATACCCCTATCAATGTGATCGTATCACCATATAATACCTCCTATTATGCCATTGCAAAATATTCCTGATGATACTGCTATTCAGGGGTTCCCAAACTTTATGATCTAAATTATTTACACAAGATACACTAACATTAAGAAAACATGAGTAAAATGTTTTTGAAAGAAGTCTCTTTTGCTGCATTTATTTGATCCAAAATACAGTAAAACAGTTATATTGTGAAATATTATTGCCATTTAAATTAACTTTTTCTATTAGATTTATTTCTGTGATGATAAAGCTGAATTTTCAGCATCATTACTCCAGTCTTCTGATTTGCTGCATATTATTTTTGTGGAAACTGTGGTACTTCTTTTTCCAAGAATCCTTGATGAATATAAAGTTCAAAAGAACAGCATTTATTAAAAATATAAATCTTTTTCTAACATTATAAATGTCTTAACTGTCACTTTTGATTAATTCCATTCCTCCTTGCAGAACAAAAGTATTAATTTCTTACTTAGAAATAGAAGAATAGAAATTCCTTACTGACTAGGGCTGGGTAAAAAATATCGATATCTCGATATTAATTGATTCTCATTTTTACAGAATGATATCGATTCTTAAATCCCAAGAATCGATTATTCTAGCCGGTTTTCAGTTAATCGACGGAACATTGAAGGGTACTTCCCATCCAATAAATCGCAATACGCATTGTGCTTTGGTACTGTTAATATGAAACAAAGTCTCAGATTTCAAATTCTGTCCATTGTATTGCAGTATACAAACAATAAATGCCGTTTTGGCGCTGTTTTAATGTGGAGTGACAGATCGCTGTAGCGCCTCCATTCAACAGACGCGGCAGCGCGAGGCACACGTGAACTAATCATCTCCTCCACATTAATACCAGTTTCAGCACAAAATAAACATGACTAAATATCCGAAGGCAAGTTAAAAGAAAGAGTACAACATTACAATCCTTATCCTGTCTCAAGTAATCGCTCAATCAGTGTTTCAATATTATAGTAATGTAGTACCAAATGACTCTCATGTATATTTTACAGCATTAGTTGCGAGATTTTTTTTTTCCTTGAGAAAATTTGGCATGTGTACCAGATATATATCCAAAATAATCGATATTGAATCGAATCGGTAATCGAATTGAATCGCAAGCTTGTGAATGAGAATCGAATTGAATCGTGAAATTTGTGTCAAAACCCAGCCCTATTACTGACCGCAAACTTTTAAAAGCTAGCGCATTTAGTAACGTTCAAACTCTCCAATTTGAATAGGCCTGACGAAAAGGTTCACAAATGTTGCTTTATTCTATTGATTTACATTTTCATTGAAAGTTCTCTTTATTGATCTGTGTATGTTTGATCTAATCTGTGTGCACCATCACTCTTTAGCACAACATGCCGTTTTGGCGAATCTCGTCTCACGGAGACCTGATTTCCCTTCACCAAGCTCTGGAACTGGACTTCTTATAGATGGAGCTGGAGGTAAGACGTGGATCTCTCCAGCTGCACCCATCAGCAATCCCACCCACCCCTAACCTGATCCAGCGCAGCGGTGGAGCAGCTGACGTAGACTCTGGGACGTTAGCGGTCACAGACAAGAACTCAAGACGGTCTGTGACACGACCTCACAAGCCCTCCATTCCCTCAATGGCAGCTATCCTCGCCTTAGGTTGACTCTTGCACTGGGACGCCACACAACCGTACACAAGGAAAAGAGGGAAAAAACTGTCTCCCATTCTCACTGCATCTTTCTCTTGGAAAAAGGATGTACTTTACCATCTTCAACATAACTGGTTTCACCAAAAGAAACAACCCATGACCAAAGGACTGCACTGGCACAGAAACTTAGTTAAGAAACTAAACATAGTTTAAGTCTTTTTCTGCATTCTTTCTAAAGGGCTGAAAAGTAAGTTGGAGTCATTTTGATTTGCACTCATTCCAAAGGTCAGGTTCTTATTAGATGGCAGGTTACATGCTTTAGAAGCCTCCAAGAAATGATGCGATTATTTCAGTTCTTAAGACGGATCACAGACATGGCCTGTTTAATATGTGTACAGATGGTACCAACAAGGTTAGCATAGATCCCACTTTTCCTGTATCTATGGATTTTCCTAAATATTCCTCAGTCCCTGGGATCTACTTTCGTTTACTCTTCATACACACTTCAACATTTCTGCTTTAAATTAGGCAATATGACGAATTACAGAGTGCCTAATGGAAACCATTTGTTTTTGTACAGTTTGTCCCTCTTTTTCTTTAAAAGAATAAATCGCCCAAAAATGAGAATTCAAATTATTTGTTACTTTAGTTCCGATGTCCACACTGCTCTGTTCCATACAATGAAATTTGAATGGAAAAGTGGACGTCAAACTCCAAAAATCACCATAAGTCAAATACATCTAGTGTGTGTTATCTGATGGAAGTCAGAATGAGTACAGACCTAAATTTAAATGGTTTACAAACAGTCTTCCCCTTTGTTTAGCTCTAAAGTCTAACTCGGTTATTAGTGTTTTGATGATTTCAGAAAACTGTTGGATCTCAGCAACCTGTCTCTACTCACGTTTTACTGTATGGAAAAGAGCAGCATTTTTGTGTTAAGAAAGTTGAGTTTTATGGGTTTGAATCAACAAAACGATTACTTTTTTTTATTTTTGGTTGAGCCATTTCTTTAAAAATCCATATCAAGGTGATGTTTTGAGGGGAACATAGGCTCCTGGATTGATACTGTCCCATGTTAAATGTCTATAATGCAATTATGAGCCGCATGAACTAACTGAATTCTCGTCCCCTGAGGAAAGTCACATGGCTGAGTGGGATTTTGTAAAATGACCTCTTGCATATAGCCAAAATTCCCCATGGATTTGAAGCTACAGGGCCCCAGCCTGTGACCGTTTTCTTTCGTTTGTACACGTTTGGGAGAAAAACTGTGTGATGGTGTGCAATACATTTCTGGTCAGTGATAATTGATTTTCAGTTTTGGTTGAAGGTGGTTTTACGAGCAGGTTTGGGTGTAATATTCCTAACCGCTGCGAGATTTTGACTGAACATTACTGAGCCTGAAGAAAAAGCATTTTTACTCAAGCAGCTTTGACAATTAAGAATGTGTACTCTTCATTTGTTTGCATAGATGTGTGTGTCTGTGTGTGTTTTTTTTCCTGTATATATTTATATTGTGCCTTTTAACTATAATCAACAATCAGTAAGTGTATTATCTTAAAAGGGAATTACTGAAATATGACACATTTGCAATATGACAAACATATGTTTGTATTGTTTGTTTTTCTCGTGAAGCATTACCTTTGACTCGTAGGCCTATGCTGTTATCTGTTGTTTTCTTTTAGTTTGGTACTTTTGATGTGCTCTGACTTCTTTTCTGCAGAAATCGACATAGCTCAGCCGATCAGATGCTGTTCTTCTTTAACTTGAATCATAAAAACTATTCTTCTGGTGCTTTTTTCCCCCTATGTCCTACTTTGTTTCCTGCATTTTTCAGGGAAAAAAATGATTTAGTCCCTGTATACTGTCTATTATCTACATGAACTGAAGGTACATGACACTATCATTGTGAGATCTTGGGATTTGTTACTAATGCATAGACAATCAAGGGATGTAATGGCTCTTTTAGCCAGAGAATAAATGCTCGATCTAGCCCTGAGCTTGAGCTTTTAGATCGGTAGGAGAACTTCTGGCTTATTGAAACTGGCTGAAGAAGCAAATATCTGTACCTACGCTGTTTATGGTTTTGTGTAAGTGACGTTCAATAAATACTTTGAGGCTGGCCTACCTGCTTGGCTTGTTCATCTCTTACTCATAATTGTGTGAATGAAAACATCTCCAGGACACATTTAAACCCAAACTCTTTTCATTTCAGTTGTAATGTAGACTTGTCATCCCTTTTGACACTTAATTAGCGAAGAGTTGGAACGAACAGAACAACTGGAATACATTTGTCTGTGCTTTTCTAAAGCCACCAAAACAGATCTGTGAAATTTGTGTGATTGTAATAACATCATCAGAACACCATCAGATATTTGAACATAACATTAGAAAATGCTTTTATTTTTTTCAGACAAATAAGTTCAAGTTTCTATTTTTGTCAAAGTTATTTCCACCAAAACCAGGTATTCTCTCTGTATAAATTAAACTTTAAAAGTTCAACCAAAAGCTAGAAGTAGAAATTAGCAGCCATGGTCCTGCTCCTCTTGAGGACTCCAGTGAGAGGCTGCGCAGGAGCTGCAGCTGCATCTTCTGGGGTCAAGTCTGTGTCCATGTCATATGCTGCAGCTCGTCTGTACTTCCCTTCAGTGGGTTCAGTGATTTTCTCTCTATCACCGTTGGGATGAAAGCATCTGTAGTATATCATTTTCACTAGTATTCCAATGACGTACAAGCCTAGTAGTGTCGGGATCACCACATAAGGATTTAAGGAGCTCCAGCAGCCTGCATACTCAAACACCATCCAGCACCAGAAGCCCAGCAGCATCACTGTGTCCACAGCCATGAAAATATAATACAGAACCATCTTTAATTTGATGCGTTTTCTTGTTATATTAAACCAGCAGAAGTACCAGATGAGTCCAACAGCAGCTCTGAAGAGCCATTCCCAACCACGATGTTCCATGTAATCGGTTTTCTGGCTCCAGGCGACTAAAACCAGCAGCATCCACAAGGACAGAAAGTGAGCTATGATGTAGCATGGCAATACACTGCAGAAGAGTGCCAGAGCAGTTACACGGGGAATAATCACCAACAAGTTCCACAGGAAGTAGATGCCAGTGGAGATCCAACTCATCTTGTGTTTTTCAGGAAGATAAATACGCATGCTGCGGTGGTACATGGCAACGCTACTGGCAATTGCAGCAGCTGATGTGAGGATTTTTAAAGCTGAAACAAACGACCATTGCATGAAATTTAACATCACGTCATATATATGCTTATATGTAGATAATCACAGCCATTCTGATGCTGAAACACTGAGCAACACAAAGTAGTGCTGCTGCTGAATGCATTGATGTTTGGAGTGAACTGGTTGAGTGAAGGATCCAATGACTCGTTCATAAAAAAAACAACAGCTGCAACCGAAATCACATACTTTCTAGTAGGTACTTTTTTTTCTAAAGGAGTAAAAAAAAAGTGCCTTTGGACTGTAGCTGCACTCTTGGAACGCTATTATGACAATTAAATTTGAGGACAATTGTTAAATCAAAATAACAGTTCTTTCACCATATACTCACTATTGTGACATTTCCAAACCCACTTTAGTTCATTTTAGAATCACAAAAGGTGATCTTTTTAATATTCTCTCAAATGTCAGTCCATCCACTGAAAGTCCACACAAACCAAAATATTCACACATATTAAAAAGTATAAAAAGACATGAATTGAATGGTTTAAATCAGGGCTGTCCAAACTCGGTCCTGGAGGGCCGGTGTCCTGCAGAGTTTAGCTCCAATCCTAATTAAACACACCTGAACCAGCTAATCAAGCTCTTACTAGGCATACTAGAAACTTCCAGTCCAGTGTGTTGAGGCAAGTTGGAGCTAAACTCTGCAGGACACCGGCCCTCCAGGACCGAGTTTGGACTATATATATGCTTGACGTGTTTCATGTAATCGGTGCAACTTTAACCAGTGTTTAATTACCCCTTTTTAGAAAATGAGGATATTAACATGTGTGTAATGTGTGAAGTTTAATCTTGAACGAATGGAAACCAGAAATGCAGAAGGTTGAAATTAAGTAAACTTTAATAGTATGTACAATACTTGCTTTTAAGAGACTTTATAGGAGTATTAACACAACTTTTATAGATGGTGTCCTCATGTGATGAATTAAAGCCTCTTGTTAATGTATGCACGCTCCGCCCCGCAAGAAGTCGATTGGAAGATAGCGTCAGGGGACGGACTTATGCCACAGAACAAAAACCCAACGCATGACAGACTAGCTTCCTTGCTGCTTCTCCTGCTCTCGCCTGTCGCTGTGTTAGAGCACCCCACGTGTGCTCACGCGCTTACCATCAAAAGCGACTACCACATCTCAAACTCAAACACTTCAGTAATACTTCGTTGAAATCTTCAAAGAACTGAAAGTCGTGCAAACTAAGACTTTCAGCAGAACTGCTCACGCCTCTGCTTCATCACAGACCAACGAGGGGTTTCCCAAGGAAAGGTTTCCCTGGTTTCATCCAGGAAGCCCGCGTCAGCGAAGGAATCACCTCAGCTTTCCAGCTGTCAACCAGCAAAACGCAAGTACAAACAAGATCTTCGATCTGTTGAGCTGGTGAATTTAGATTCACTGCTTTGGGAATTCTTGAGGTGAATTTACATCGCTTGTGAAAACGAGGTAGAACTATGAAACTCAGAACTCCGTTAACAGAATTTCCTTCCTCTGAAACTGTATGTGTGTTTTAGCTTAAGTTTATGTAATCTAGAATAGCCAATAAATTTCATGTTTCATTTATAAATAATCGATTGTCTGGTGTCATATAATTTCAAGGTTAAATCTATTGCCAAAAAGATCCCTTGCTTGCTGCCTAGCTCGTAGCTTACTCATAATAATTACCTCTCTTAAGAGCTGACAAATTATTGTAATAATTGTATTTCACCCGTGGCCAGGGAGAATACAAAATTTACATATTCAATTGGTAATATACACTGACATCAACTTCTCGCTGGCCGAGTAGCTGATAGAGTGTAAACTATCAAATTTAGAATCAATTCGAATCAGGTTGAATTAGGCTCTTCAAATCCGAGTCCTATCAAAACCTGAATCAATAATAATAATTAATTCCCTTACAGCTGAGTTAAAATTCCTTACAACAAATTAAGATATTTCTGATGAAATCTAAGAGCTCTCTGACTCTGCATAGACAACAACGCAACTGAAATGTTCCCAAGCCCAGAAATGTAGCAAGGAGATCTTTAAAATCATTCATCAGTGGTTCATCCACAGTTATACGAAGCGACGAAAATACTTTTTGTGCGCAAAAGAAAAAAAGTAACGACTTTATTCAACAATTCATCTCCTCTGCGTCACCCTGTAGCGCCATTTTGGAGAATATCTGCTGGACGTAAACAGCGTATGCTGTTCTGTGTCAGCTGCGTCACACGGATACACTGTTTTCGTTCAGATCAAATCATAACAATGTAGGAAACAGATCCGGCGTGACGCAGCTGACACAGAACAGCATACGCTGTTTACGTCCAGCAGATATTCTCCAAAATGGCGCTACAGGGTGACGCAGAGGAGATGAATTGTTGAATAAAGTCGTTACTTTTTTTCTTTTGCGCACAAAAAGTATTTTCGTAGCTTCGTATAACTGTGGATGAACCACTGATGAATGATTTTAAAGATCTCCTTGCTACATTTCTGGGCTTGGGAACATTTCAGTTGCGTTGTTGTCTATGCAGAGTCAGAGAGCTCTTAGATTTCATCAGAAATATCTTAATTTGTTGTAAGGAATTTTAACTCAGCTGTAAGGGAATTAATTATTATTATTGATTCAGGTTTTGATAGGACTCGGATTTGAAGAGCCTAATTCAACCTGATTCGAATTGATTCTAAATTTGATAGTTTACACTCTATCAGCTACTCGGCCAGCGAGAAGTTGATGTCAGTGTATATTACCAATTGAATATGTA
>NW_015505427.1:684406-760509 GCF_001515645.1 Sinocyclocheilus grahami | reverse complement strand
GTATTCTCGTAGCTTCGTAAAATTACGGTTGAACCCCTGATGTCACATGGATTATTTTATCGATCTCCTTGCTACGTCTCTGGACTTGGGAACATTTCAGTTGCGTTGCTGTCAATGCAGGGTCAGAAAGCTCTCAGATTTCATCAAACATATCTTAATTTGTGTTCCGAAGATGAACGAAGGTCTTACGGGTCTGAAATGACGAGTAATTAATGACAGAATTTTCATTTTTGGGTGAACTAATCTTTTAATCTTGCTTCACAGCAGACTCTACCCAACAGATAAAGTGTCGTCATGTCAAAAGTGTGGACTCAGGGGAAAACTGTGAGGATTTATGATTCCATTTTGGACAGGGCCTTCGGTGTTGTGGTTTTGTTTTTTTGTGGTGGTGGGGGTGGGTGGGGTGGGGGGGGGGGTTAAAAAAATAGCCTTATTTAAAGATTTAAAGTTCACATTTTCTTTTAGGAAGTATGAGGCCCTATGGTATGAGGCCCTATGAGTTCTGTGGAATTTGCCCTCCTGGGGGGGTTAAAACAATAGCCTCATCCGGGTATTTAAAGTTCACATTTTCTTTTAGGAAGTATGAGGCCCTATGGTATGAGGCCCTATGAGTTCTGTGGAATTCTATGTTTTGCCCTCCAGGTCTCTGCAGCAGTCAAATGACTAACTTTGAATTATCAATTTAAGTGGTTTTGAGACGTATAAGAAATACGATCTGAAAGAAACAAAGTGTTCTGTAGTTGAGACAGACCTGTAATAAGCTCCAGCTCTCCTCTCTGTAGGATTATAGACATCATGAGTGTGAGTTGTGGGGCGCTTTCAGAAAATGTCTCAAATAGACGAAGCATCTGAAAGTCTTGGTTCATGTACATAGCCATATCCTCTGTGAAACTGTTAGTGTGATGACAAACATCCCTCGTAGAAGTCTCTATCACCCCAGCATACCTGCCAATGCAAGGTACTTGCTTTTACTCAAGCAACACTTTACAACAGCCAACATTGAGGCCACAATTTGGATTTTGCTCTGCATTTGAAGTACATGTTTTATTTCGATTTGTAAACAGATTGACTTTCAGGTTTCATTAAAAATATCTTCATTTTCATTTTGGAAATACATGAGGGTGAGTAAATGATGATGAAGTATCTTATTTCTGTAATAAGGGATCTTCTAAAAAATATACACTAAAGTGTACTGAAAACTGAGAAGCAAATCTGTCACAGACCTGAGGTAGACTCCGAGTTGCAGGAAGTGGAATGGTTTGATCAATGAACGCCTCTTTGCAAATGTCTCCACCTTAGTCTTAATCTTATCCAGGGAATCAGAGTACCAGAGCCAGCTGAACACCTGTAACAGCACTGAAGAGCCCAGCAGCAGAAAGATCATCACTGCCATATACACATAAGCCCCATCCTGATAAAATGACACAACAGTCCAAATGTCCAGCGCTATATCCAGCAGGAACAATAACAGTCCCACCAAAGTAAACAGGTATTCCAATAAATGAAATAAAGTGAATCTCTCCTGAGTCTCCACCATGATTCAGTCCAGTGTGAGAAACCTTACCATAGATCATGTAATGTTTTTTTTCTGTAGAGAGATATATATACTGTTAAAAAGACCTGAAACAGAAAGTAAAGTTAACATCCACTCACAACTCCTCCCATGTCACTTTGAATGATTAGTCACGCATCAGAAGGTGTGCTCGACTTGAGCGAGTAGAGATCAGACGGCTCCTATCAGGGCAGGACTTAGGGGGCGGGGGCCCCTGGGCTTGAGGTTATGTTTGGGCCCTATACCTACACTATAAATGCCCTCAAATAGAACATCATTATGGAGCAACACAAAATACACAAACATATGCTTTGAGGTTAATAAATAGTACAATTAATTTGCAATATGTCTAGGCTATAGTCAAAGTTTAAATGTAATATTAAATATTCATTATAATATAATAAACAGGATGTGTTCTTTCAGTTGAGAGATCAAAAACCTGAAAAAACTAATATTAAATGATTGCAAAAATTAAATAAGCTTCTTTTTAAAATATGAAACCACAAACGCCAGTAGGTGGCAGTAAGTGACTGTCTTAATGAGTTGAATCAACTGATTCATTTAAAAGGCTGATTCATTTAACTTAGCAAACGACTGATTGAATCATTTGCTGGTCCGTGTAACGCTGAGGAACAAAACACTGTTGTTCGGACTCGGAGATGCAGCGGTTCTGCTGTTTGTTCAATTTTCGTTCTGACGGAGCAAAACGGAATTTTGTGTCTGAAAGTTACTCTGTAAGTTGTTGTTTACTGTACATTTGCGCAGATATATTTAAAAAAAAAAAACACGACTTGTTTGTGTGATAGGCTAAGTCCTATATCATAGGCATAGCTATGTCTAAAAGATTAGACAAATGGTACTGGTCCAGAGCCGACCAAGCTAGACCAAGATACAGTCTTGGTAAGAACACGGATCAGCTCAATGTTCGCGCTGGGCTGTGTTCGTAGAGATGAAGGGAGGGTGTCAGGATCTTCACCAGCACATTCCCACTCCTCTGTCAGAAACTGTCAATGACATAGTCATCAGTGACAACTTCCTCCTCAGATCTACCGAAGTAAATCAGACCGCTCGCAACCGATAAGGGGCGCTGATCCTCACGTGAGAAGCACACAGGCAAATCGAGGCATTGCGGGGAGAGTGAAGCAAGTGGGCCTTGTGCTGCCGTGAATTCACTCAAGCCAGATTGAACCTCGCTGCTCTGCTGTTTCTTCCTCCGAGACTTCTGGGAGGGAGGAAACAGGAGAGCACCGGCAGGGCTGGGGAGGACCACTTTTGTGAAAGAAGGTGATCTGCGAGCAAAAAATGTCGAGACTCATACTCTCGCAGTGAGAGCATTCGGTCCCAGTGAGCACAACCTCAGTATGGGCGCTGCCCAGGCAAGCAACGCACTCACCGTGCCACAGAATATAGTCAGTCATACATGTTTGGTAAATGATAGAATATTAATTTTGGGGTGAACTATCCCTTTAAGAATCAAATATGGTAGGATGGCTTTCAGTTTATTTTTATGCAATAGATTTTTTGGAGAAGAATCTAATTAGATTTGAAATACAGTGCAAGTGTCGTAATTGACCATCTTTATGAATCTTATATGTTGTGTCGCTCTTTTTGGAGTTTTGTCAACCCACTCTCATTTGAGTTCCATGGAATACACAGAAAAGCCATATGGGTGTGGAACGCTAGATGGTGAGCAAATGATGACACAGTAACATTAACAAAAAAAAATGTATGTAATTAATTAATGTAACAATTAGGGCTGTCAGTTTAACGCATTAACTTAATTAAAGCTGCAGTCTGTAACTTTTTTTTGGTTAGGGTTAAGGTTAGGATTACGTGTTTATGAAACACATGTGAATGAAATTAAATTATATTCCAGTTTTAAATGTGCTTTTGATTACAGATAGCCTGGGATTACACAATATTTGTATTTTAAAGACAACTAGTTCGAAGGGAGCATAATTTGCTTTTTGGGTTAAAATAATTTCTTAATATGAAATGCGAATGGTATGACAATTAGAGATTAGACTGTACAGAAATTGAAATCTACACGCTAATACACACTTTACTCATAGTCACGCAATGCTGATGTTGTTAACATTAATAATTGAGAATAAAGTATAACAATAATAATAATTTGCACGGTTTGATGTGATATGAGCAAACCGATCTTTAGATATTGATAGCGGGATTTATTGTAATGATTTATTGTAATACTTTTTTCCTCAGTTGGTCAGAACAAACGTGACAGACTTGTTACTTACTTGTTCAGATGACAATATATGGTGAAAATTCTTATTTGGCTCATATATTCCAAGACGTAGTCTAGAATTTGTGATTGCAAGGTACAGTAAATATCGACACCGGTGTGGTGACTGACTGCCACACATCCTCAAAACATTAGATTCATCCACGTTGGAGCCGTGCCGGCACATAACCCACGCAAGGAAGATAATTCTGCAAACAGCTGCAATTGCAGGTTTTCAAACAGAGATGGCAACAAAGAGGCTAAACTTAGGGACTGCAGCTTTAATTAGTTATGAAAAAATAATGCTATTAAAATATTTTAACACAGTTAACGCACTGGCCCCGCCCCCAGACCTGTACGTCATCTTACATTTCATACAGTTGACTGTTGACAAATATGATGCAGGCATAGGTGTAAATCCCGGGGTCGGGGGGATGCGTTTTAAGTTTAAAAAACATTTTGAGTTTCCCCTCCCTTGCCTCACAGTGCTTTGGTCCAAACGCCTGCTTAAGGTACAGTAAATATCGACACCGGTGTGGTGACTGACTGCCACACATCCTCAAAACATTAGATTCATCCACGTTGGAGCCGTGCCGGCACATAACCCACGCAAGGAAGATAATTCTGCAAACAGCTGCAATTGCAGGTTTTCAAACAGAGATGGCAACAAAGAGGCTAAACTTAGGGACTGCAGCTTTAATTAGTTATGAAAAAATAATGCTATTAAAATATTTTAACACAGTTAACGCACTGGCCCCGCCCCCAGACCTGTACGTCATCTTACATTTCATACAGTTGACTGTTGACAAATATGATGCAGGCATAGGTGTAAATCCCGGGGTCGGGGGGATGCGTTTTAAGTTTAAAAAACATTTTGAGTTTCCCCTCCCTTGCCTCACAGTGCTTTGGTCCAAACGCCTGCTTTCCTCTTTTACATCACCTCAGTGTTGCCAAGTCCGCGGTTTTCCCGCAGAAATGGGCTACTTTAATACTGTTGCCGTGGGTTGTTTTTCATGTCCGTGGGTTGAAGCGACCCCTATAACGTATGCAAATTTTACCGGAACCCTGCCGAAAAACGTGTATTTTACCCCCCGGAGTGATTCTTTTTTACCGGTGATTTTTACCAATGATTTTTACAGATGATGCCAATGTATTTTTCGATGAGTCTGCTGTGTAAACTTTTCCTTACAAGTACAATTTTAGCTGTATTATTTGTGTCCCCTTATTTATTGTCCCCCCCTACTGTTAGACAAATTTACGCCCCTGGATGCAGGACAACAACTCCATAAATGTAGTTATGCCCTAAAAATTCAAGATACTGGGGCAAAAACATTTTTTTGTCTGATATTTATATCATAGGATAAGCGATATCACATCAGCAGCAAGAGCAAAAACACACGAGTGCTGTTTTTGTCACGAAGAACGCGAGTGCAAATGTGATTTTATACAACATATCAGGAAATAAGAAGTTAATATTGTGCAAAATTTAAACACAATATTGTGCATTTTGTTAACAATATTGTTTAAAATATTACCTATAAAGCCACAGCAGAACAGTTGTGCATCTCAGAGCAACACAGCGATGTTTCGTTTCTGAATGAATCCGAACTAATCGTGTGAATCAATGATTCATAGAGAGAGCCGTTTACTGAATTCCTGAATGAATCAGCCGATTGAATGAATCGACTCATAAAGACATTTACCGCCATCTGCTGGTAGTTTTAGTTTCTTCTTTAGAGTATAATTTCATTTATTTAAAGGGGTCATATGATGCGATTTCAATTTTTCCTTTCTCTTTGAAGTGTTACAAGCTCTTGGTGCATAAAGAAAATCTGTAAATTTGCAAAGACTGAAGTCTCAAATCAAAAGAGATATTCTTTATAAAAGTTAAGAGTCAGCCACACCTACCTAAAACGGCTCGTTCTAACACGCCCCCACATGTCTACGTCACGATGTGGGAAGATTTGCGTAATGCCGCCCAAATGTTCACGCAAAGAAAGAAGGTGTAAAAGCGAAACTACTTTGTTTGGTCTTCCAGCTGAATGACTTTATTTTGCACAACATAAAAGAAGGTATTTTGAATACTGATGGTAGCTAAGCTGTTTTGGTCACTAGTGACTTTCATTGCATGAACAAAAAATACTGAGATGTTTCTGGAATTATCTTCTTTTATGTCCCATACTTTATGTTAGGCCATTGTAGCCTAAACACTTAACACAATAATAGGTTTAAATGATCTTTTGGGGGTATTTTCACAGCCAATTTTAGCTTTGCAGCACCCTGTAATTAATTAGATAAAAAAATGTAATCGACTGACAGCCCTAGTAACAATACAATAATTTGCTGATATAATAAAAACAAAACATTGATTACAGTAATGTTGCATTAGTTGCATCACAATCATTTGTTTTAGTTGCAGATGAGGATTTTTGGTAATTCAAACCAGCTGAAGTACAAGATAAGCTATTATTATAGGCTCAACAAGCTTAGACTTTTTTCAGATGTTTTTTTTTATCTATTAGTGTGACATACACAGAGCAACACAAGCATTAGGAAATCAGTGAAAATGTCATCATGACTATGAGATCTCTTGGTTCTGGACATTGTATCATGACAATACCATGTTTTTGAAATGTGTGCGAAAGTAGTATGAAAACATGTCATCACAAAACAGTTTGAGATAAATAATTTTTAATATTTAATAATATTAAATAATTTTAATTTAATAACCTTGTTGTTAACATTTCTGATAATAGCATTGCTGTGTTGTATATTGCTGCAGTAGTCTTCCAGATCAAAAATACATTAACATACATAAAAATACATTAACATCATGTCAGTTAATAAAATATACTGTTTTAGTCTAAGTTCTATGGTTCCGCACTGTGTTTTACTGTGAATTTAAATACATTATAATACAAACTAGAATACTAGAAGTAGAAATTAGCAGCCATGGTTCTGCTCCTCTTGAGGACTCCAGTGAGAGGCTGCACAGGAGCTGCAGCTGTACCTTCCGGGGAAAAGTCTGTTGAGTCTGTCGAGTCTGCATCATATGTTGCAGCTTGTCTAAGCGGCCCTTCACTGGGTTCAGCCATTTTGGGATGACACCATCTGTAGTATATAATTTTCACTAGTATTCCAATGACATACAAACCTAGTAGTGTCGGGATCACCACATAAGGATTTAAGGAGCTCCAGCAGCCTGCATACTCAAACACCTTCCAGCACCAGAAGCCCAGCAGCATCACTGTGTCCACAGCCATGAAACTATAATACAGAACCATCTTTACTTTTATGTTTCCTTTTTTTGATACGTTAAACCAGCAGAAGTACCAGATGAGTCCAACAGCAGCTCTGTAGAGCCATTCCCAACCACGATGTTCCATGTAATCGGTTTTCTGGCTCCAGGCGACTAAAACCAGCAGCATCCACAAGGACAGGAAGTGAGCTATGATGTAGCATGGCAATACACTGCAGAAGAGTGCCAGAGCAGTTACACGGGGAATAATCACCAACAAGTTCCACAGGAAGTAGACGCCAGTGGAGAACAAGCTCATCTTGCGTCCTTTAGAACCATAGACATGCATGCCCCGGTGGTACAAGGCAACATTAATGGCAATTGCAGAAGCTGCTGTGAGGATTTTTAAACCTGAAACAAAAAAACATTGCATGTAATTAATATCACATGAATATGCGAGTGAAATATATATTCACAGCCATGGTGATGCTGAGGCTCTTGAGCAAAACACAGTAGTGGCATATCTGAATGAATCAACGTTTGGAATTAATTGGTTAAGTGAATAAACCAATGACTCACTCATAAAGACTTGTTACCATATCACCACTTTTTCTTTTTGGAATTTTCAATGTGAGCACACTAATCATACTAAATCTCAACAATCATACACAATCTCACCAATTATACTAACAAGGGCATAGAATAGTGCATAAGTACACAAAATGGGAGGCACCGACGGTCTTAATACATTAAGCCACCTGCTGTTTTTAGTGATTGAAATACTGCATTGATGTTCTGTATATGGATTTCAAGTGCCCAAAACTTGCAGTTTGTTCACATATCTTTGTTTTTTCTTCTTTTGAGAGATGATTTGTGGCTTGAAACAAATGGAAACTTGACTAGTCTGTACTAAAGTTCTACGAATTCTAATTTGTGACCAGTCACATGACTGAAAACGATGAATTGTCACTTTAAGTGGTTCAGAGATGCATGAGAATTATGACCTAGAAGTAAGAAAGTGTTCTGGATTTGAGACAGACCTGTAATAAGCTCCAGCTCTCCCCTCAGTAGGATTCTAGACAAAATGAGTGTGAGTTGTGGGGTGTTTTCAGAAAACGCCTTAAATAGACGAAGCATCAGGAAATCATGTTTCAGCTTCACATCCACATCCTCTCTTATATCACGCTGCACATCATTTCTGAAATTGTTAACGCGATGAAGAAAATCCGTTGTGGAAGTCTCTATCACCCCAGCATACCTGTGAACACATTTTTGCGTTTACTTCAACACTTAACACAACAAAACTTTACAACAGCCAACAGTGAGGCCACAGTTTGGATTTTTGAAGTAAAATTGACTCCATACTTTCCATACCAATTCTCATTCACATTTATTGAGAGCTTGTTTTTAAATGATAACCCAATTCAAATGTTCACATTAAGAATTAAGAAAATGGCTCAATTTGATTTTGATTCAAAATTAATATTGAAGGGATCTGTCAACATTGGTTCTCGTGGAAGATAAAACGTGTTTTTGTGTGACACGACAGAACAAAACTCATTGGTTCCCATGTGCAACACCATATTTGATGAGCTCTATGTATGTGTGTTGGTCAATGTTTATATTTGAATAAATGACTAAATTAAATCTGCTTATTTTGTCTCTTTAGAAGACTTTAATTAAACATCTCGGTTCAGATAAATAATGTCTGTATGAACATTTTGAAGTTTTGAGTGAATAATAGAGTAACAAAATCACTAATGTATCATTAAAAATGATCATCTGCATCATTTTGAAGACTAATGTCATTTTGAAGTCTTATGGGTTTGAGAATACATGAGAGTGAGTAATCGATGAAGTATCTTATTTCAGTAAGAAGGACTCTTTTTAAAGGTACACTAAAGTGTACTCAAAATTGAGAAGCAAATCTGTCACTGACCTGAGATGGACTCCAAGCTGAAGAAAGTGGAATGGTTTGATCAATAAATGCCTCTTTGCAAATGTCTCCACCTTAGTCTCAATCTTCTCCAGGGAATCAGAGTACCAGAGCCAGCTGAACACCTGTAACAGCACCGAAGAGCCCAGCAGCAGAAAGATCATCACTGCCATATACACATAGGCCTCATCCTGATAAAATGACACAACAGTCCAAATGTCCAGCGCTATATCCAGCAGGAACAATAACAGTCCCACCAAAGTAAACAGGTACTTCAATAAAAAACCAAAAGGAAAGTGCTTCTGAGTCTCCACCATGATTCAGTCCAGTGTGAGAAACCTTACAGCATGACTATGTTTTTCTGGAATTATATATATGCTGTCTAAAAGATCTGAAACAGAAAATAAACTTTACATCCACTCATAAACTCCTCCCTTGTGACTTCTTTGAATGATTTGTCATGTGTCAGACTGTAGTAAGTGATGTCACATGTGACCAAACTCACACACATTGGTTTAAAGTGGGAAGTGTCAAATATTCGCTCACTAAGTTTAACTGAAGTCCAGTACTGAGAAGTGATTCTCTGTGTTACTGGGATATCTCTTTGATTATTCATATATATTTATATGAATAAACTTGTTAAAATCCATAGGTTAATGTATGAACAATAGTAATAGGCTACTGATGCTTGCCTCATGAAATACGAAAATAAAAAAGCACATACTCTCTGTACTAAATGCTCAGTTATTTAACAGAGAGACAAAGAAATAACAGAAGTGCCAGCCATATAGTAGCTGGAAAAAGACATTCTGTGCTTCCTATCAGACTTGCTGAACAAAATCAGCTGTCAAGTAACAGGCAGTACATGGCAATAGTTACTAGTTAAAAAAAGTAGAATTTTTGTAATACATAGACAAAACATTGAGTGGAGATCTGTCCGATAAATCCCTGAACAGAACTGATGTAATATCATAACCCATGATGTATTAGCTTGCATTCACTCAGCATGACAAGACACATTTTAAAGAGCTAACCGATATATAACGCGCCGTACTCGTGACGCCAGACATTTCAATGCACATGATATCAAAAAGAAACTAGAGCCACAAAAACTACGTACAGGAACTTACAGTAGGAAACATTCACTATTGTGTAATAAAAATACCTTAAACATATGTTCTGACAATAAATATATATAAACATATAAAAATACACTTTACAATTTATAAGCTGATTTATATACAATTAGATCCAATCTTTTTGGGAAAAAAATGTCTGAGAATTTACAGATCTCTATAAATAAAGTCTATGGCATGGCATCCCATAGAACCACTTGCAGGAAAGTTATGAATTTTGGCACACAAATAGAAGACAGTCTCAAGATTAAACATAGCAAATTTGGAGTCTCTATCTCAAACTCTCTCGTGCCACCAATAGGCCAAATTTGCACTCCCATTTCTGCTAATAACTTTTTAACTGTAAGTTCTGGAAGCAAAATCCTCTGATTCCTTTGCTCATGCAGAGACGAATACATACCAAAACATACATTTCTACGGGTAATTTCTGATAGACCAAACTGTTCTCATAAAGCTTGTTAATGAATTTGACAAAATTCATTCAAAAATGGACATGAGACTATATCTTCGCAAATTTTAGTGGATTGTGACCAAACTTTGTACGTGTTATACCAAGCATGACCTGAGGGCACATGAGTAGTTTTGGCACAGCACCTACTGGTCAAAATTGAAATTTTTTGTTTGTAACTTCTAAACCAGGGCTGTCCAAACTCAGTCCTGGAGGGCCAGTGTCCTGCAGAGTTTAGCTCCAACCCTAATTAAACACACCTGAACCAGCTAATCAAGCTCTTACTAGGCATAGAAACTTCCAGTCAGGTGTGTTGAGGCAAGTTGGAGCTAAACTCTGCAGGACACCGGCCGTCCAGGGCCGAGTTTGGACACCCCTGTTCTAAACAGTTCGACTAAAAATCATAGGATTAATCTTGTTAGTTTTGGAGTGGCATACCGAATCAAACGACACCCAATTTCACTATGGCAGCCAACTTGAGCATGGACCATTTCGAATTTTGTAGTAAAATGTAGTCTTGAGAATTAAATGAGTTTCAGTGTAGTCTATGACAACTATCAACATATTAACCATTTAGAAAATCAATCCTTATGGAATCAAACCCAAATCCTTCAAAGTGTTAATTCATCCAGAAATGAAACATGCATCATCAATATTTCTTCACCGTCATGTTGTTCCAAACCTGTGTGACTTTCTTTCCTCTGTGAAACACAAAATATATTTTGAAGGAAGCTGGTTTTCTGAGACATTGTTTCACAGAAGAAAATCAGTAATACAGGTCTGCAAAGACATGCGAGTAAACAGAATATTCATTTTTGGGTGAACTACCCTTTTATGAATCAAATATTGTAGGAAGGTTTTCAATTTAATTGTATCCAATAGATTCTTAAATGACTCATGCTTGATCCTATTTAATATGAAAAAAAAATGAAAAAAGAAACATCCCTTTTTAAGGATATTGTTTTAAAGATAATTTTGTAAAATACAAATATTGTGATCATAAATGTGTGGTACATCAGACTGCCACATTAATCCAGCTGAAGTACCAGATTCAACCACACTCAACAAGCTTAGGCTGTTTTATTTTATTTATATTTAAAAAAAAAACTGAATGTCATTTAACATGATCATTTGACATGTTACACTTGAACACATTGAGATATTAAAGGTCCATTTAAGTGAATTTCTTCCTTCTGCAAAATATTCTGACTTCCAGTAATGGGAACCAAAACTGTTTGGTTACCAATATTCTTCAAAATAACTTTTCGTTAAGTAAATAATCATTGTTGAGTGGACTATCCTTCTAATCAGTTTTTCTATACCACAATGTCTTAAATTAAACGATCTGTTAGTGTGACAAAATCAGAGCATTATTGTTATTAGGGGCAAAGGAACCTATTGTATCTGTTAGTTTTCTTCTTCTTCCGCTCTGAAAGTCTATGGCATGGCATCCCATAGAACCACTTGCAGGAAAGTTATGAATTTTGGCACACAAATAGAAGACAGTCTCAAGATTAAACATAGCAAATTTGGAGTCTCTATCTCAAACTCTCTCGTGCCACCAATAGGCCAAATTTACACTCCCATTTCTGCTAATAACTTTTTAACTAAGTTCTGGAAGCAAAATCCTCTGATTCCTTTGCTCATGCAGAGACGAATACATACCAAAACATACATTTCTACGGGTAATTTCTGATAGACCAAACTGTTCTCATAAAGCTCGTTAATGAATTTGACAAAATTCATTCAAAAATGGACATGAGACTATATCTTCGCAAATTTTAGTGGATTGTGACCAAACTTTGTACGTGTTATACCAAGCATGACCTGAGGGCACATGAGTAGTTTTGGCACAGCACCTACTGGTCAAAATTTGAAATTTTTTGTTTGTAACTTCTAAACCAGGGCTGTCCAAACTCAGTCCTGGAGGGCCGGTGTCCTGCAGAGTTTAGCTCCAACCCTAATTAAACACACCTGAACCAGCTAATCAAGCTCTTACTAGGCATAGAAACTTCCAGTCAGGTGTGTTGAGGCAAGTTGGAGCTAAACTCTGCAGGACACCGGCCCTCCAGGACCGAGTTTGGACACCCCTGTTCTAAACAGTTCGACCAAAAATCATAAGATTAATCTTGTTAGATTTGGAGTGGCATATCGAATCAAACGACACCCAATTTCACTATGGCAGCCAACTTGAGCATGGACCATTTCGAATTTTGTAGTAAAATGCTGTATTTTACAAAAGCTTTAGCGTATTTTTATGAATTTTATGAATCTTGTACAACCGCTTGCAGGAAAGTTATGAAATTTAGCACACAGATAGAGGACAGTCTCATCATTAATCACAGCAAATTTTGGTATTTCTAACTCTCTAGTGCTTAGGGTGACCATACGGCCATTTTTACGGGACACGTCCTAGCCATGATTTCTATATTGCCTAAAATATCCAGGTTTTGGCTGTTTGCACTGTGCAGGTCGATCGTTGTATGACATTCACGAGAGCTATAGAGAGCAGAGTAGACGGCTCCTTATGCTTTCGATTCGCTCTTGCGGTACTTTGGTGTCATACATTGATCGTCTGCGCAGTGCCGATTCAAGTCAAATGAACAAACACTTGCAAGTATTTGCATTGCTTTGATCGTTCTCTGTAGATCTCACCTTCTCACATGCCACGATTGGTCGATTATGTTCAGTACCTGGATGTTATTGGTCAAACTACTTTGGATGTTTTAGGCAATATAAAAATCCTGGCGAGAATGTGTCCCGTATAAATTGCACATATGACCACCCTACTAGTTCTACCAACAGGCCAAATTTGCACTCATGTTTCTGCTAATAACTTTTGAACCGTAAGGTCTAAAAGCAAAATTATTTTTTTCTCCCTCTGATGCCTTGGCTCATACAGAAACAAATGCATACCAAAAATTGAATTTCTACAGGTCAGGATTTTTAATGTAATTCTGAAGAATTTATTTTTTCAATCACACTCATCGTACACTCAACTTCGTAAAAATGCATTAAGAAAGTTTATTAAGTTTGTGCAAAAACGGACATGAGGCTTTATCTCTGGAAAGCTTTAGCGGATTCTGACCAAACTTGGTATGTTTTATAACAAACATGACCCGAGTAGTTTCAGCACAGCGCCACTTACTGGTCAAAAGATATTTTTAAAACAATTGACATTTCTGCTTATAACTTCTAACCAGTTTGGCCAAATCATGAGATTTTGGAACGGCATACCGAATAGAAAATGTATTTTCCTATGTTCCTTTTTGGGGCGTCACCCATTTCGAGTTTTGTAACAATATGCTGTATCAACAAATGTCTTTAACAGGGTTCTCCAGCACTGCTCCTGGAGAGCTACCATACTGCAGAGTTCAGCTCTAACCCTAATCAAACTCACCTGAACCAGCTAATCAACGTGTTCAGGGCTACTTAATTACAGACAGGTGTGTTGAAGCAGGGTTGGAACTGAAGTCTGCAGGAAGGTACAGGAGCAGGGTTGGAGATCCCTGGTTTTTATGGAGTAATTAAAGACGGCACCTTAGCTCTTCATTTTACCTCTGTTGTGCTTATTTTTTTTACAGTGCCCTTTGCATGCCAAAAGTTCGAAACAGTTCATTTACCCATCTTGCTCTCTTAAATATTTAAAAAACTAAAAGCATGTTACTAACAGGAATGGGTCAAACAAAAGAAAACATGTATTATTCATTCTATTTACACAACAGAAACTAGATAACTGTTTTATTTTTTTCAGAAAGATGAAATATATGTTCACATAATTTAAGATGCAATTTTAACAAAACAGTTTTGTACAAAAAGGAGTTATTCTGTGTAGAAAAATAGATTATAAATACATTTTATAAATAAAACATGAATTTTAATAAATTATGATGAAATTAGGGGGGATAGGGGAAGAGTCTTTTTAAAGTAGAACCAAGAACTAAGAGTAGAAATTAGCAGCCATTTTCCTATGTCTATTGGGAACTCCAACGAAAGGTTGAGCAGGAGCTGCAGCTGCAGCGTGAAGTGAAGCCCTTTGCTTCAAGTCTGTCTCCATGTCATAACATGCTGCCGCTAGTCTTAACTGCCCTTCTTCAGTGGGTTCAGTGATTTTCTCTTTATCGCCGTTGGGATGAAACCATCTGTGATATATAGTTTTCACTAGTATTCCAATGACGTACAAACCTAGTAGTGTCGGGATCACTTTATAAGGATTTAAGGAGCTCCAGCAGCCTGCATACTCAAACACCTTCCAGCACCAGAAGCCCAGCAGCATCACTGTGTCCACAGCCATGAAACTATAATAGAGAATCGCCTTTGATTTGATGCTTCCTGTTGATATGTTAAACCAGCAGAAGTACCAGATGAGTCCAACAGCAGCTCTGAAGAGCCATTCCCAACCACGATGTTCCATGCAATCGGTTTTCTGGCTCCAGACGACTAAAACCAGCAGCATCCACAAGGACAGGAAGTGAGCTATGATGTAGCATGGCAATACACTGCAGAAGAGTGCCAGAGCAGTTACACGGGGAATAATCACCAACAAGTTCCACAGGAAGTAGATGCCAGTGGAGATCCAACTCATCTTGCGTTTTTCAGGAAGAAAGGCACGCATGCAGCGATGGTACATAGCAACGCTACTGGCAATTGCGGCAGCTGATGTGAGGATTTTTAAACCTGAAACAAAAAATCATTGCATGTTGTAAAACAATATCACATGTTGCAATAGTGCTGTCCTTCAGAATAATCGCAGCTAGCGATGGGTGCTTTCGAAACTCTGCTTTGTGAAGCTTTGATTCAATTGAAATGAATCATTTGTTTTGAACCAGTGATTTGGAGTGTGAATCTATCCCTTTAACTGCGCTGCAACTGCTACAGCAAGCATTATCCAAGTATTTGAATGTTGAGCAGCGAGCTCATTGGCTGCTGATGCGAAAAGAAACCAATCGGTTGCGCCATGTGAATAACGAAGTAATTATATGAGATTGGCCTGCGCCATCTAGAGTTTCATGACAAAACTTTCTATAAAATAATATTATAAAGATATAATATATGGTATTATATGATAATAACAGTATTGTATGATTTGTTCATTGCATTTAATAGATTGCAATATCAATAAAACATTTGAAACTGGTTAAAAAGTTGTTTGTTTGAGCTGAATTTTTGTGTGGTGTTTTGCTGCTTCGAAAAAGTGAATCATTTTATGAAGCTTCGGTTAATTCAAAGTTCTGAAAAGCTTTATTTCTCCATCACTAGAGATTCTGAGCAACACAGTAGTGCCATTGTTCAATGTTTGGAATGAATTGGTTGAGTGAATAAACTAAATGACTCACAAAGATAGTCAATTGATGACAGATTTTTCCATTATGGGTTAATTATCGCTTTAAGTGGTTTAGAGACACATAAGAATTATGATCTGAAAAAAAGTAGGTGCTCTGGATCTGAAACAGACCTGTAATAAGCTCCAGCTCTCCTCTCTGTAGGATTATAGACATCATGAGTGTGAGTTGTGGAGCGCTTTCAGAAAATGTCTCAAATAGACGAAGCATCTGAAGATCATGGTTCAGGTACACAGCTACACCCTCTGTGAAACTGTTAGTGTGCCGAAGAAAATGTGTTGTGGAAATCTCTATCACCCCAGCATACCTGTGAACACAAGGTGACAATTAATACAACAAAAAAATTCAATAAACAACAGTGAGGCCACAGTTTATTTAGACATGGAAACAGTTTTGAGTCCAGTTCCTATACCAGTTCTCAATCACATCTGTTAAGTTTGTTTTTAAATGATAACCCAAATTAGTTGTTCGCACTAGGGATAATGAAAATATTTAATTTTGAATTCATGTTGATATTGAAGGGACAGTTCACCAAAAAAGAAAAGTTCCACCAACATTTAATCACCCTCATGCCATTCCAAACCCATAAGTGTCATGAAATACAAAGCGTCTTTGAAATACAAATGTTTTAGTTTTTTTTGGATACGAGAACAAAGATGAAACATGTTTGTGTGACACAAGAGAAGAAAACTCATTGGTTCTCCTACATCAAGCATGCATATTTGAGCTTCCAATTGCCATATGTGATTCTAACTACGCATATTGATCAAAGTTTATATGTGAATAAAAGCCTAAATTCAATCTGTTCATCACATACAGTGATTGTGTCTCTTAAGAAATAATTGATTAAACTCCTTAATTCATAAAGATTATGTTTACAATGTCTTTATGAACATACTGACGTATCAAAGTTTTGGGTGAAAGGTTTAATTAAAAATATCATAATTTGTGCTTCGAAGATGAACAAAAGAGTTTAGAAAGACATGAGTAACTGATGACAGAGTTTGGGTGAACGATGCCTTTAAGTGCTCATAAATTTATCTCATTTAGCATTGCTCTTGTGAAACAGAAGTGTGCTTAATTGTACTGAATGTGCACTTGCATTGTACAATAATTCAAATCTTACAGGTTAGCCATATTTCAAATACATATAAAGACTTAGTGGGCCAAAAAGCGCTCTAGTTCAACAAATTGAGTTTGGTTTTTTTCCAATTGCTTTGGCACATTTTTTGAAACGGTCTCAACATTCTTTAAGCTGTAAGTGTATTTGTCACAACTGTTTGCTGTATCATCAGAACATGATTGCATGTCTGCAAAATGTACTAACTGTAACTGTAATTGTGTTAGTGACTTGGCCAATGCCACCAAAATAAAAAACTGGATTTTTTTTTCACCATGGAAATGTTACACGCAAAGTTCATTTCATTTCATGTACAAATGTAATTGTGTTATATGCAATTTCATTTCAGATTTGTTATATGCACATTTTTTCTACTTCTATGTTGACAGACTGCTTTCTATACTATAAAAGAATGTCACTTTTGTTTGTGTATCACTTAGCATTTTAAATGACATATTTCAACAGTACATAAAAACATACTGGGAAAAATCAATACTGTAGTATACAAAAATAAATTTTTTTTCATACAGTACATTTTTTGTAGAAATGTGTTATATGTAAACTATTCACCATTGCCTATTCATTTTACACACTTTATTGTTGTACCCCTACACCAACGCCCCACATTCTTCATATTGCTCTTCCACAACAAGCGTCTGTGAATTGTCAGTGTACATGTACCACTGTAGCACTTTTCTACAGATAAATGTATTGTATAAATATATATGTATAGCTGCTGCTGTTTAGGGTTGTGACATTCCTCGTTGTTCAAAAATGGTAGCATATATAGTAATATATGTTTCCAAACTTGGCTGATTGGCAAGACTGTGATTCTATTTCATTACAATGGCAAGTAGGGTTGCAAAGGGGTGGACATTTTCTGGTAAATTTCCAGATTATTTTCCCACCGAAATGTACTACATATTTCCAAAAATCCTGGAAAGCTTCCAAACATTTTGGATATTTTCTGCCCCTTTTCAACCCTAATGGCAAGCAATTTGCCAACTTAGCAGATATTAAAACCATTCCATGTCAGATATTTATGGAATATATTAGACACACGTCTGACAGATTTTGATAATTGAATGGATCATTTTGCATGTGATGGCTCACACAATGAAAGAATGTTTACAAGTTTTGAAGAGTTTGACAGTTTCACTGTGAATCAACTCATCAGTTTTGATCAACAAACCATATGTATCTAGTTATTGTGTATTCTTTTTCACAAGAGTATTCAAGGAAAATAGAGAAGCAAATCTGTCACAGACCTGAGGTAGACTCCGAGCTGCAGGAAGTGGAATGGTTTGATCAATAAATGCCTCTTTGCAAATGTCTCCACCTTAGTCTCAATCTTCTCCAGGAAATCAGAGTACCAGAGCCAGCTGAACACCTGTAACAGCACCGAAGAGCCCAGCAGCAGAAAGATCATCACTGCCATATACGCATAGGCCCCATCCTGATAAAATGACACAACAGTCCAAATGTCCAGCGCTATATCCAGCAGGAACAATAACAGTCCCACCAAAGTAAACATGTATTCCAATAAAGTGTAATGAAACGGGAAGCTCTCCTCCATGATTCCCAGTGTGAGAAACCTTACAGCATGATAATAAAAAGACAAAAACCTCCTTTTGCCATGGATATCTACATACACACTGTTAAAATGATCTGAAACAGAAAGTAAACTTTAGACTCACTCATAACTCCTCCCAAGTCACCTCTTTTAATGATTAGTCATATGTCAGAATGTCACTTAAACACATTGGTTCAAAGTAGGAAATGCCCACTGATCTAAAATAGAGATCAGTGAAAAAGCCAAATATTTGCTCACTAGGTTTAATTTATAAATCTAAAATCCAATATTCTGAAAAAAAGAAAGCCCAAGTGGTAGGGAATGATTCAGCCAAAAATGAAAACGAATTGCTAAAATGTACCTTGAATGCAATGTACTTCACTTTGCATAAAACGCACCAAATGCATAAAATGTACAAATGCAAATCTGACATGTTTCTGTTAACTTTTGCACAATAAAACTCAAATGTAAAAACTGAGTCCTGAAGCAAAGTGGGTGTTCTGAGTGGTTATTAACTGGCCTAAGAGGCACTCCTGTGTCTCTATACGACTTGATCTCAAAACCCTCCTCCAATTTAATGCTATGGTATTTCTTCTTTATTATTGCTCATTATCATCCACCAGGTAGAAATCATCAATAAGTCTTTAGGAAAGTATTATCAAACCTATCCTCAATAAGCTGCACAATATGGGGTCTCATTTATGCCCATGGCACAAATAAGCTATGCACCAAAGTTCGATGCTTACATTTAAAGGGGTCATATGATGCGATTTCAAGTTTTCCTTTCTCTTTGGAGTGTTACAAGCTGATTGTGCATAGATAAGATCCCTGAAGTTGCAAAGACTAAAGTCTCAAAACCAAAGAGATATTCTTTATCAAAGTTAAGACTCTGCCACGCCCCCCTAAATGCCTCGTTCTAACACGCCCCCACATATCTACCTCACTATGTGGAAATATTGGCATAATGCCGCCCAAATGTGCACGCAAAGAAAGAAGGCGTGGTTTCAGTAACCGCAGTTAGTGTTGAAGCAGCATGTCAGGGAGACGCTGTGTGTTTCAGTGCGAAAGCTAAAGCACTTTATTTGGCCTTCCGAAAGTAGATGCATTTAGAAATATTTAAGATGACTAACAACAGAACAGCAATGCATTTTATGGACAACTGTTTCGTGATGTACAGTATTTGAAAAATAATGTGTTTTTTGAACATTAAAGCATGTCAACATATTCCGTTACACCAAATACACAAAATAATGATCTTTAAAAAAGGATCATATGACCCCTTTAACGGCCATAACCTAATGTAAAGTGATGCTTGCCTCAGGCACATATTAAATGCACTAACAGAGATCTAAAGGAATACCCGAAGTGCCAGACATAAGATGCTTAAGCCTACAGTAGCTGGAAAAAGACATTCTCAGCTGCGCTGCTCATCAAGCTTGTAAACAAAATCTGCTGTCAAGTAACCCCACAGGCAGCACATGGCAATAGTTACTTGGAAACAAAAAAAAGAGCACAAACAAACAGGAAAGCACAATACAGGACACTGAATAGTCTGGCTGCGTTTAATACACCAACAAAACGTTCAGTGAAGACCTGTCAAAAAGGCCCTTATTGCTGAACAGAACAGTGATGCAACATCATAACCCATGATGTATTAGTTTGCATCCACATAGCATGACAAGACACATGTTTGAAAGAGCTAAACAATATCTCCAGACTGGTTATGGCAGGCATTTCCGTATAAATGACATCAAAGTGAAGCTCGAGCCTCAAACACTGAATACATAACTTACCTAAGTGAACATTCACTATTGGGTAATGTTACAATACTACATGAACTTCTAAAAATACCTCAAACATTTGTGTTGTATTATAGGAATTTCACAATGTATAATATTCACATAACGCGAGACTAATAATATAGCATTATAGGCTGTTTATGTGTATTTGGATTCAGTCTTTTTGGGAAAAAATGTCTCTTAACAGATAAATAGCCAAAGTACCATCATCAAGAAACACTTAAAGGGGTCATATGGTGTTGCTAAAAAGAACATTATTTTGTGTAATGAAATGTGTTTATGCGGTTTAAGGTTAAAAAAAACACATTATTTTCCACATACTGTACACGGGCTGGACACCGCTTCGTCCACAGTGAAATCCGATCCGGCGATCCACAGCGCAAAGTTGTAGTATTTCCTCAGCGACCTGGACGGATCAGCTTCAGGCATGACGAAGCAGATATCGTCCTCTTTTGGAAGACCAAACTAAGTAGTTTCGCTTTCACAACGAAACACACAGCGCCTTCACGACATGGCGGCGGCAACAACAATACTATAGTGCGAATAAAAGTTACGCCTTCTTTCTTTGCGTGAACATTTGGGCGGCGTTATGCAAATCTTCCCACATCGTGACGTAGATATGTGGGGGTGTGTTAGAACGAGCCGTTTTAGGGGGGCGTGGCTGACTCTTAACTTTTATAAAGAATATCTCTTTTGATTTGAGACTTGAGTCTTTACAACTTTACAGATCTTCTTTATGCACCAAGAGCTTGTAACACTTCAAAGAGAAAGGAAAACTTGAAATCGCATCATATGACCCCTTTAAGGAATGATAATATAATTGGAAATTCCAATTAATTTAGAATTTAAAATAAATCCTAATGGGATCAGTCCTGAACCAAGGGATAGTTCACTCAAAAAATTTAATCTAGTGTCACCTTTTACTAATCTTGATGTTGTTAAAATTCAGCCTCTATAAATTTCTTTGCTCTGTGGAACACAATTTAAAGAAAGCTGGTAACAATAAGACATTTCTCAAAATATCTTCTTTTTTGTTCTGCAAGGGAAAGAAAGTCATGCAGGTTTGGAACAACATGAGGGTGAGTTAATGATGGCACAATTTTCATTGTTAGATGCGCGTGCTGTCTACTGAACGTAAACAACGCTGACATTGATTATGTTCTGGGGCACTCTCCAAAATGGCGGAAGACGGTAACTCGGGGAGAAGAATTGCTGAATAAATTATGTTATTATTGTTTTCTTTGCGCACAAATAGTGTCCTTGTAGCTTCATAAAATTACGGTTGAACCCCTGATGTCACATGGACTATTTTACCGATGTCCTTACTACATTTCTGTACGTTAATCGTGGAAATAACATTGCTGTCTATGGAGGGTCAGAGAGCTCTCAGATTTCATCAAAAATATCTTAATTTGTGTTCCAAAGATGAACGAAGGTCTTACAGGTTTGAAACGACATGAGGGTGAGTAATTAATGACAATTTTCATTTTAACTTTAAAGACTTCATATTAACAGTAACATTATCCAACAGCAACATCATTTGTAACAACGCTATGTACAAGAATTTACAAATATAATAACATATCTGTAACAGTAAAACAAGCTAAATACCATTGATTTTTACAGTACTGATGCATTAGTTGCAACACATTCATTTGTTTTAACTGCAGACGAGGTGTTTGTTGTGTAGAAGTTAGCAGCATGTCGGCCCATCCTCTTGTTAATGGTGTGAAAAGAAGCACCGTCGACCTGAACATCCACAGGCGGCTCCACTCCATCCGTTACATCATATGTAGCTTTTCCCAAATCTGCAGGCCACCACAGTTTGGGGTGAAAACAGCAATAGTAGAGAACTTTTATCAACAGGCCCAAGACATAACAAAGCGGGATGGAGAGTATCAGACTGAAGGCGTACGACTGGGTCATCTCTGCATCTCGGTACAACCACCATGTGGTCAACAGGATGCTGGTGTCTGCGATTATAAACATGTGGTAGATCAGACTCCTGTCTCTGGTGTCTCCTTCAGCCACGTTAAACCAGCTGAAGTACCAGATGAGCCCTATGGTGGCCCGGTAGAGCCGTTCCCCCGCTGGGCTGTCCATGAAATCAGTGCCCTGCCTCCAGGCCCATATCACAAAGATGGGCCACAGAAGCAGGAAGTGAGCAGCGATGAAGCAGGGCAACACCGAGGCAAAGAGAGCAACCGAAGCCACACGTGGGCCAATCAGAAAGAGGTTCCAGAAGAAGTAGACCACAGATGACAACCAACCTTGCTTGTCCTTGTCAGGCAGAAATGAACGAAGTGACCGATGATAATCCACCACCATCCAGGCTATAGATGTAGTGGAGGCGCCCACACTCACATCTGCAGAACAGAAACATTAGTGTCATATTTCAGTTTCTTTTACATCAGTGGTACTCTATGTGAAAACATGAACTGCACAATAACGTTAACAGAAACTAACCTGATCACCCAGCTATTTATATGAAGTTAGATATATACAGAGCATATCATGTATGAGAACAAACATATTCTCACGCAGGGTGATATTTGCCGCTTGATTGCTTATATCATTGCAACGATATTAACTATATTATTATAATAACCATATTATCACCCAGCTCTAATCAGTAAAATGTGACTATAAGGCATGAAGATAAAAAAATATTATAAACACCGTCGACCTGAACATCCACAGGCGGCTCCACTCCATCCGTTACATCATATGTAGCTTTTCCCAAATCTGCAGGCCACCACAGTTTGGGGTGAAAACAGCAATAGTAGAGAACTTTTATCAACAGGCCCAAGACATAACAAAGCGGGATGGAGAGTATCAGACTGAAGGCGTACGACTGGGTCATCTCTGCATCTCGGTACAACCACCATGTGGTCAACAGGATGCTGGTGTCTGCGATTATAAACATGTGGTAGATCAGACTCCTGTCTCTGGTGTCTCCTTCAGCCACGTTAAACCAGCTGAAGTACCAGATGAGCCCTATGGTGGCCCGGTAGAGCCGTTCCCCCGCTGGGCTGTCCATGAAATCAGTGCCCTGCCTCCAGGCCCATATCACAAAGATGGGCCACAGAAGCAGGAAGTGAGCAGCGATGAAGCAGGGCAACACCGAGGCAAAGAGAGCAACCGAAGCCACACGTGGGCCAATCAGAAAGAGGTTCCAGAAGAAGTAGACCACAGATGACAACCAACCTTGCTTGTCCTTGTCAGGCAGAAATGAACGAAGTGACCGATGATAATCCACCACCATCCAGGCTATAGATGTAGTGGAGGCGCCCACACTCACATCTGCAGAACAGAAA
Organism: Sinocyclocheilus grahami; assembly: GCF_001515645.1. Lineage (NCBI taxonomy): Eukaryota > Metazoa > Chordata > Actinopteri > Cypriniformes > Cyprinidae > Sinocyclocheilus > Sinocyclocheilus grahami. The sequence goes on along the minus strand of NW_015505427.1, from coordinate 736,803 downwards.
CATTAGTGTCATATTTCAGTTTCTTTTACATCAGTGGTACTCTATGTGAAAACATGAACTGCACAATAACGTTAACAGAAACTAACCTGATCACCCAGCTATTTATATGAAGTTAGATATATACAGAGCATATCATGTATGAGAACAAACATTTTCTCACGCAGGGTGATATTTCGCAACCGCTTGATTGCTTATATCATTGCAACGATATTAACTATATTATTATAATAACCATATTATCACCCAGCTCTAATCAGTAAAATGTGACTATAAGGCATGAAGATATAAAAATATTATAAACATGAAAATGACGATTTTTCTGTAAAGATTATTTGAAATGATGTGTACTTAACTTAATAAAATTAAATATTATATGAAAAAATTTAATTTTTTTAATAAGTTTAACTACTAAAATGACAAACTGACTAAATATATAGCTAAAAATAAATATTTAAAAACAAAAGTTAATTCAAAATATTAATAAATACTATAATAGTATATATATATATATATATATATATATATAGTAATTTCAGAAAGGCGGGGCATAGAGGAGAAACAATAATTTACATTATGTGGAAAATAATGGGGTTTGTTTACCTTAAACCGCATAAACACATTGCATTACACCAAATAATGTTCTTTTTAGCAACATCATATGACCCCTCTAATGACCACAGAGAGTCAGGACCTCGGTTTAACATCTCATCCGAAGGACGGTGCCTTTTGACAGTATTGTGTCCTCATCACTATACTGGGGCATTAGGACCCACACAGAACACAGGGTGAGCATCCACAGCTGGCCTCACTAACACCTCTTCCAGCAGCAACCTAGTTTTCCCAGGAGGTCCCACATCCAGGTACTGACCAGGCTCAACCCTGCTTAGCTTCAGTGGGCAACCAGTCTTGGGCTACAGGGTGATATGACTGCTGGCTTAAATAAGCTCATTAACTTTTAAAAGATCGTATAACCATGAAGGAAAAAAACTAAATTTTTAGATACAATATACAGTCTTGAGGGTCTATGAGGATCAGGTTTTTTTTCCTGCGTGTTGGTTTACTGTTAGTCTCACCACATGACTTTGATTTGGTGGACAAAAAAAAACATTTTAAACAAATAATAATTCTTAGGACTAGTATTTGTATTGATACTATTTTTTTTCAAATACTAATATGCAATGAGGCAGTTTTATTAAAATATTTTTATAAGAATTCATACTAAAAGAATCCACTAAACTTCTTAAGGTTTTCTTCTTTTTTGTAATGAGGCTTTTCTCTATACAGTGATACTAGGACAGCTGTCACTCTGACATGTTGCTCCCCCACCCTACATACATCAGCTAGATTGGTACTGTATTTGATTTCCAAAGCAAACTCTTAAACCTGTCAATGCCCATTTAAGTGGGTCAGATAACCACACATTACTGCATTTCCTGTGAGTCAATGTTCTCGGATCAGACTGCAAAAAAAATCAATTTCAACAAAGAGGAAATACTTCTACCACAAACTGTCAAGAGGAAATTGTGCATAATTTGGAGGAAGTTTTGCTGACAACAGTTTATTTAAATTATGTTATTAACAAACAACGAATGAATCTCATGCGGACGGTCATCTTTTGAGCTGATTGGATGTCATATACTTTATAGTGAAGTGGTTATAAGCATCAGAGCAGAAGTGGGTACCCACATTGGACCAGTCTTGCGTGATTGCTGCGCAGCATGATGTACATCATGAGGGTGAGCTGAGGTGCGCTCTCACAGAACGTCTCAATGAGCCGCAGCATGCTGAGGTCATGGGTCAGATAAACTGCATACTCAGACCCACACCCCTTTCGCCACCACACACGAAAACCCTGCCAGATAGCTGATATGTGCCTATGGAAAGAAAGAAAAAAAAAACAGAAGATATGAATCCATGTATCATTCGTTTTTTTTATTTAATATTGAAAGTAGAAAAATGAGAAAACAGCTCCTTTTTCGTTTTTTTCCAAAAAACGAAAATTCAGCTTAAATTTTTTCCACATGGGTGGAAAAATTAATAAACAGCTTGAATATTCGATTTCTACATGTGAGCGGGAATTAAACGCCCCTTTCTGCTGATTGGTCAACCGAAGATCAAACCGTGCCTTCATCAGTTCTTCTGCAGTATCACGCAGCAGAATAATAGTCCTCCACGGCTGCAGTTGTATAGATTCTTAAGCATTTATTGCAACTATATTTCATCTTTTTTCATCAAACAAACAGGCTAATTAATAGCTTGACACAACTCACAACCTGGGCAGAGTCTAGACAGGGCTTTCTTCTGTGTAGATATAAATTCTATTCTTTGCATCAGCTGGGCATGGCAGGGTATGATATGACAGCTGTCATAGCCTACCCTGCTCACTCAGTAAGTCTGTTTGTTTGTTTAATTAAGAAATTAATTAATTAATTAATTTCAAAATAAATATTTTAAACACCAAGACAAAAAGGAAAGAATAATAAATTGGCTTTGGTATATATAGGCCTAGGTTCACGCAAGAACGGTCATTCTGACTGACAACCGGAGAACAACAGATATTAAACAGCCTGCTGTTAGAGTTATATAATGTAGTCTTGTGTTTTATTAAAATTTGATTATAATTGATCTCTCAAAATGATATGCACTTGTGTGCAGCGTGAGCTACTGTGCACTCGCACTGCAACGCAAGAGTTTCATAAAATATAATAACTTGCCATTTCGGTTTGTTTCTCACCAAACCCTCAGTATACCTTCAGAATGCTTGGAATATACGTCATGAGATGCATAGGATTATTTTACGACAGATATGCATCCGCTTAAAAAAAAATAAATGAATAAAAAATAAAAAAAAAAAAAATCACCATTCTCTGCCATTAAATTGGCAAGTGCCAGCAGGACATTTTTGTGTTATTAAGTAATAAGCCTTTAGAACAACATTACGGTGAATATTCACTCTAGTTCACACAGTTCCAATAAATTGTGATGGGTTAAATAAACTCAATAAGCAGACAGACGCGACTGCAGTCAAGCGCAGACCAGTATTGAAGTGCACAGGAAATAAGCAGCAGTCATATTTAAAGCAGTTTAAATTAATATTGAGTACTGATTGACGTTCACTTGGATTTTTTCCCCATCGAGGGGAAATAACTTAATACTCTGTCATTTATAGTCGTATGGTAAAATGTATTTTTTTAATTGTGTAACCTTACGTTCAAAATAACTACAAAATGTCATGCCTTTGAAAAAAAAAAAAGAACAACAGAATGCACTGATTGCGTGATTGCTGCGCAGCATGATGTACATCATGAGGGTGAGCTGAGGTGCGCTCTCACAGAACGTCTCAATGAGCCGCAGCATGCTGAGGTCATGGGTCAGATAAACTGCATACTCAGACCCACACCCCTTTCACCACCACACACGAAAACCCTGCCAGATAGCTGATATGTGCCTATGGAAAGAAAGAAAAAAACCCAGAAGATATGAATCCGTGTATCATTCGATCATTCGTTTTTTGATTTAATATTGAAAGTAGAAAAAAAAATTCCCCATCGAGGGAAAATAACTTAATACTCTGTCATTTATAGTCGTATGGTAAAATTTATATTTTTAATTGTGTAACCTTACGTTCAAAATAACTACAAAATGTCATGCCTTTGAAAAAATAAAGAGAACAACAGAATGCGCTGCTTTATGTTTTCATATTTGGAGTTTCAGTTAGAGAGCGCCCTCTGGCCTTCGTTTGGAGATTTACTACTGATCACAGAACCATGCTTCACAACAAGCTGCGCATGAAAATCGCATTCGATTAATCGTACAACCCTATTGGCAACAATGATCATCGCTTCACGCTCTTCACCGAGCGCTCTGTGAAGAACGTGAAGCGATGATCATTGTAGCCAATCACAGTCATATCTGTTAACCATGTGAACACAATGCATGGCCAATCAGCGGTGTTTAAGAATCTCCTCAACAGTGCTCAAAATTACCATGGGAAACGCTGGTATCGTCACATTTTTTAAATTTCAGTACTGACTGGTACCAAAGTCGGTATTTTTGACAACCCTAGGTAGTGAGGGTGAGCCAAACCACCTCTATCACCCTGGGCACAGGAGGAGCCCCATAAGGACTTTGTGGTCTCTCAGAGCTCCACTTCTATCATCAAGTTTGGTGATGATACAGTAGTGATGGCCCTCATCTCCAACAACAATAAGCCTGCCTACCTTGATGAAGTGGAGAAATTGATATCATGGTGCCAGTCAAACTGTCTCTCTCTCTCTCTCTCTGAGTGTCAGCAAAACCAAGGAGTTGGTTGTGGACTTCAGGAGGCGGCATCAGCTGAATTTACACCCCACTCATCATTGGGGGGGACCCCAGTGAACAGAGTGAGCAGCTTCAAATACCTCAGTGTGCACATCACTGAGGATCTGACCTGGACTCATTACATTCATGCACAAGTAAAAAAGCCAGACAACGTCTGATACTACTGAGAAAATTCAAGGTTTCCCCTGTGATCCTGAAAACGTTCTATTTTGGGGTTATAGAAAGTATACTGACTCAGTGCATTTCATCGTGGTACGGGAACTGCTCAGCCCAGGCCTGTAAAGCCCTACAAAGTGTGGTGCACTCAGCTAAGTGTATTTTGAGAATTGATCTACGTTTTTTGCACAAAATCCACATCAGGCGATGCAAAGCTAAGGCTGTTAAGATTCTCAAAGACCCTGCCAGGATATTCACTATTCAGTCTGCTACAATCAGGCAGACGCTTCCGCAGCCTAATGGCTAGAACATCGACATGAAAACACACTGCACTTTTGGGGATCTGGTGGTGTAGGGTTACTCAAAACTCTGCACACTGCACTTTATGTTGAGTTAATCTATGCAATTCATACTTCCTGCACACTGTTGGCTTAGTTCTTCGTTTGAATAAATATGTATATATTTAAATTCTTTGTATAAAAAAGGCATTCTTTTGTATCATCTCTTTTATTGCACAGTCAACAGAGTATGCCAGACCTACATTTCACTGTTTGTATATTTACATAACTTTTATGTGACACATAAAATCTTGAATCTAGGCTGGTTTCAGCAGTTTTCAGGGATACTTGCATTAAATCCAAAACACATTACAAAACGTTGTGTATACAGTATCACGTACATCCAAATCCACATACACACAAACCACCAAGCGCCGATATACTACCTAAAAATTCGGAATGATTATTTGATAACGAGATTATTTTGCATGCTACACAGTTCAATTTTAACGCTCCATTTGAGTCCACCCAAAAATTATGAAAATTAGGTCATGTACACACCCTAGTGTCATTCCGAACCTGTATGAATTTCTTTTTTTGGAACATAAAAAAAAGAGTTATTTTTGAAGAATTTTGGTTATTTCAGTAACTACTTGTACTTTTACTTGAGTACTGTTTTCGGCTACTCTACCCACCTCTTGAGTAAAAGAGAGCGGAAGAAAAAAAGTAGGCCTATTCGGAAGTTGCATGTCTGGTTTATTCTATTAGGAGTTTGCAAAAAAGATTTCCCATGGCAATGCATTCTGATTCCCATTGACTTCCATTGTATTTTTGGTCCATATAATGGAAGTCAACGAAAACTGAAACTGTCAGGTTGCCAACCTTCTTCGAAATATGTTTCAGATGAGTAAATAACAGATTTTTCATTTTTGAGTGCGTCACAATGTTTTAAATTAAACAATATATTAGTGTGACATAAACAGAGCAACATGCATTAGGAAATCAGGGGAAATGTCAACATAACAATTGAACTATTGCATTACCATGCGTTTCTTTCTTTTTTTACACATCCATTTTAGTACCATATATTATGTGAAAGCACAGGCCCATTCAGTTTCCATGATATCATCATCAAAACATTAATGAAATGTGATAATGCCACAATCATTTGTGGGTAGTAGGCTCTAGATCCAAGTATTTTCTTTTTAAGGATGCGAATTTAAGGATTTGCATGTTTCGACTAAAACTGTTCATTCAATGGAAAGAAAATCAGCTCACTACCTAGGCTACATAACAAATGTCACTATGCACAAGCTGTCGCACAAGCTATACATGATAGCATGGCTATTACATGATCGGAATGTGACAAAAATAAAACAGTTTACAGATTTATCTAACTGAGCCTTTAGCTAAATATAAACAAACCTAAAATATTTTATTTTTGCACTTTTTTTTAATTGTATTTAAAACACTTAATTGAAATGTTTTCTCTTTTTTTGTTTGGTTAATTCGTGAGTAAATAAATCTTTTTGTAACACTCTCGCGACCGCAGTCTCACCTGATGAAGAAGCCCAGCTGACACACATGCAGGAAAAGCAACAAGTTTACTCTTTTCGCCCCGCTGAACAAAACTGCGTTCCCGGCGGACGCTTGAGACTCAAAGCCCTTCAAATCGCGATCATACTGCAGCCAAAACCAGCTGAAGAGCTGAAGGACGACAGATGACAGGAGCATGAAGCCCACGAAGACCCCGCACCACATGAGCTCTCCACGCGTGTAGAGCTCCCTCGCCACCCACAGATCCGAGCCCACATCGAACAGAAAAGTGCACACTCCGATGAGCGTGAAGAACCAATCCAGCAGGGAATACTTGGGGAACGTCGCGCAGTTCATCATGAGATGAGCTTCAACGCCGAAGCAGCGGACTGAAGTTCAGCCACAGCATGCATGTAGCCGCGTACCGTTAGCACACGCACGGTTGCAATTAAAGTTAGCTACATACAATTCCAGGAGCGGTTTAATCTTCACGTAACTGTTGATTCATGTCAAGCTTCAACGCCGAAGCAGCGGACTGAAGTTCAGCCACAGCATGCATGTAGCCGCGTACCGTTAGCACACGCACGGTTGCAATTAAAGTAAGCTACATACAATTCCAGGAGCGGTTTAATCTTCACGTAACTGTTGATTCATGTCAACGAGAACTCCACGAGAAAGCACGTCTTCAGAGCCATTTCTACAGCAGCAGATACACCACGACATTGTCTAGCACATGAACGCCACAAACTTTCAGCGCTGTGCAACTTAAGCCACGCCCACAGGACTTCACACACTGCGGCTGGTCACATGGAGATAGGTCATTATTATCTGTAAGCACTTTAAATTCTATTAAGCAGTAAGGGAACGCTCTTTTAGTAATAAGTATGAGAAGCTATGGGAGTGCACTAGCCAAGCTTAGGAAAGCTGAGGAAGAGGCAGTAATTGGTGAAATTGCTGTTGTTACTCAGAGGCCCCCTGAAAATCTCTCAAATGTTGAAACTGCTTTGCTTTCTAAATTACAAAACCAGCTTGATGATATTTACAAATGTAACGCTGAAGGCGCCTTTGTGCGATCTAGGAGGAGGTGGATGGAGCAAGGCGAACACAATTCTGCATACTTCTTCAGGCTCGAAACATCTAATGCCAGTTATAATAGCATGACTAAACTCAGTGCTGATGGTATCATAACAGATAACCCCAAGACAATTTCTGATTATTGCTATAAGTTGTTGTATACCTCTAGGTTCGATGAGGATGACACATCCTCATTTTTAGACTCAATAGTTGACCTGAATACCATAGAGGTAGATGGCAATAATCGGTGTGATGAACCAGTTTCCCTTAAAGAAACCATTGATTCTATTAATCATCTTAAAATCAGCAAATCTCCGGGGAATGATGGTATGACTGCAGAATTTTATAAGGCCTTCTCTGAACCCTTAGCTCCATTTCTTACAGAAGTTTATGCAGAGAGTATTCTGAGAACATCTCTTCCTCCTAGCTTGACACAGGGTGTGATTACTCTGATTCCAAAACCCAAAAAGGATCCACTTCTTATTGAAAATTGGCGTCCAATTTGTTTACTTAACACTGATTAGAAGATTCTAGCTCACATTTTTGCCCAAAGATTACAGAAAGTGATGAGCTATTTAATTGATGAGTCTCAATCTGGATTTATAAAAAAAATAGGCACATTTCTAATAACATCAGATTCATTTTAGACATCCTTGACTATTCTGATTTGATTTCAGAGGAAAGTTTTATTTTATTTTTTAGACTTCTACAAGGCATTTGACACCGTGGAGCATGCTTTTATTTTCCGTTGCCTTCGAAAATTTGGTTTTGGTGATTTTTTTTTTTTTTATAATGCCATAAGGACACTTTATGCTAATAGTAATTGCTCACTGAAATTTAGTTTTGGTTTGTCACCCAGATTCACCCTTCAGAGGGGCATCAGGCAAGGATGCTCTATCTCACCCTATCTTTTCCTCCTTGCCACCCAGATTTTCTCACACTATATTAATAAAAGTACCTTGAAAGGGATTCTTATTGCAGAAAGAGAAATAAAGATCAGCCAATTAGCAGATGACACTGCTCTTTTTTTAAGAGATGCCTCTTGGGTCCCTATTGCAATCTGCACTGTTGAAAGATTTTCTAAAGCTTCTGGTCTTTTTTTAAATTTGTCTAAATGTGAACTACTTTCAATTAAAGAGTGCAACCTTTCTACAATTAATAATATTCCAATTAAAGATAAGATATCTTATTTAGGTATCTCTATATGTAAAAATCAAAATAATAGGTGTGTATTACATTTTTCCCCAATTATTGAGAAAACACAAAGAAAATGTAATTTATGGCTGCAGAGAGACTTATCTCTGAGGGGAAGAATATTGCTTGCCAAAGGGGAGGCAATCTCAAAATGTTATTTAATTTCATATGGAAAAATGGCATACATTTTGAAATCTTGATAACACCATATTGAGCAACTATAGACCAATATCAAATCTTCCTTTTATAGGAAAGATTATTGAAAAGGTAGTCTTTAATCAGCTGAACAAATACTTAAACTCAAATGGATACCTGGACAATTTTCAATCTGGTTTCCGACCGCATCACAGCACAGAGACAGCACTCATTAAGATAATAAATGATATTCGCTTAAATTCTGAATCTGGCAAAATATCAGTGTTGGTACTACTAGATCTCAGTGCTGCGTTTGATACTGTCGATCATAACATACTACTAGAGAGACTGGAAAACTTGGTTGGGCTTTCTGGCATGGTAATTAAATGGTTCAGGTCATACTTAGAAGGGAGAGGTTATTATGTGAGTATAGGAGAGCATAAGTCTAAGTGGACGTCCATGACATGCAGAGTCCCACAAGGCTCAATTCTTGCACCGCTCTTGTTTAGCCTGTATATGCTCCCACTAAGTCAAATAATGAGAAAGAACCAAATCGCCTATCACAGCTATGCAGATGATACCCAGATTTACCTAGCCTTATCACCAAATGACTACAGCCCCATTGACTCCCTCTGCCAATGCATTGATGAAATTAACAGTTGGATGTGCGAGAACTTTCTTCAGTTAAACAAAGAAAAAACCATCTGATTTCCCCCTCCTCCATCTGTTCTCTCTCTCTCTTATATTATGTTTTAATATCTCTTACTCGTATTCGAGGTACACATGCGCACATGTATGCATTAGCTTTTCTGGGTTCAAATGTTCAAATGAGGACACGAAAGCTAGGACTCCAAGGTAATGGGGTTCGTGATGAACTATGAAGATAGTTCAGCATCCTTCGCCAAGTTTATTCCTAATATGTCCATATTTTCCTGTACATGTGGCCATTTTGTATAACACATATTCTTGGCCAACATCCTATATGAATGTCATCTATATCCTCATTGGTTAAAGGGTTGAAACTCCCCTCGACATATGCCTATATAATATCTTTGTATCTATGAATAAAGTTGAAGTATTGAGAATACCACTGAATGTGTGTTTTCTTGCTTCCCGGCCGTTATACACTTTGAGGGACTGAGAATTTTCCAGGTGGCAAAGAGAATCTATAGGGACCGATTGTTAATTACTGACAGTTATATACCTCTGTTTTGTACCCTGTAGTTTTTTTTCTCTTTTTTTCTTATTATTTATTTTGTTCTACATTGTGACTGCTTTTATCTTTGTCTATATAATGTTCTTAATAAATAAAAAAATAAAAATAAAAAAAAAGATAGGTCATTACCATATTCAAATCAATTTCAATACAAATAGATTCAATGTTTTTGCACGGAATTGGCTACATTTAAAATTGTTTGGAATTAGTCGTATGTCAATTTCATGAATACACTTTTACTCAGAAATTGCACAGTGTTTTTGTAGAACGTGCAAAATACATAAGTAAATACTATAAAAATGATTCAGTACACTATAAGTGTTATTTTTAGCACCTATGTGGAAGTGCTTTGGAGTCGTTTTAAAAGTTTTAATAATATGCATAGCCCTATTTGTTTCTGACCATTAGAGAGCAGTGTTGTACTGTAGTAGACCTTCATAACTAACTTATGTTACAACAAACTATATACATATATATAACATGCAGTTCATGGTGTGTGATGCTTTACTAGGCTTTTCTCACAGATCCATTTAATAGCATTACTACATGGATAATCAGCCCCTCCGTGAATAATTTCGAGCACAGTTCTCTCTTCTTTGTCCATTGGGTTCTCGAAGATCCCAGAACCTGCAACAGCAGATCAGCATTAGATGTTCAGTGCTGCTTTCTGTGTGATGTAACGTATTGTATTATTAAAATGCATGCCACCTAGTTAATATTGAGAATTGATCCCTAAACTAAATTTTAACCGTTTTCTCAGTCTCTTAAAGTTTGTGTTGCTTGTGTTTGTGTCAAGGAGTTTGGTATCTCTTGTTGCGTCTGTCCATATCCCATGCTCCATCAGTGTTTATATTGCCATGAATAGGCTGAGACATTTTTGTAAATGGTGGATGCTCCGTGTGTTTTTGTAGTCCTCTGCTTTTTGACTCTAATTTCAGTAGGTGAGGCCAGTGGGGGAAAAAAATATTTTTAAAGGGCATTGTAGTGTTCACCTTGTGGTTTCACTGATCTGAGGACAGTGTGTGAAGTCGCATGACACGCGACTCTTAAAGAAGCTAAAAGCAACGTTTTGCTTTAACATAACGTGAGTAAGTGACTTCTTTCTGTGTGACTTTAAAGCGTGCATGAAATCAAAATTCACAACATTTATTCCCACCAGGTGATTGCATGAGAGGAACACAACAAACTCACTGTAGCTGCTCTGGAGCTTCAATTCCCCTGTTATTCCATGTATTTAATCATGCCTCTAAAGCAGGTCACAGTGTGCTGCAAGAGATCAAATCCTTTACAGATGTGTATTTGATTCTTAAGAAACCCTTCAAATTCTTACTGGAGCTGACAATGACCAGTGTGGAGCCATACATAATCTTTAATAATGAAAATAACATAAGGGTAACATGTAAACAACTTGCTAAATATAAATAAAGTAAAGCAATCTGGGGTTTAGCTTTCAAAAAAGCAAACATCTAAATAATGGTAAGCCACGTATGTAGGTGAATAGTTTTTTTTTGTTGTTGTAGCAAAATACAACAGTTTTTAGGAAGCGACTACAAATGAATGCATGTATAGGCCTAAACAGGTATTACTTCTAGATCAGGAGTGTTCAGTCCTGCTCCTGCAGGGTCACCATCCTGAAGACTTGAGCTGTAACTCAACTGCCTGGAATCTTCTAGTGATCCCAAAGACCTTGATTCGCTGGTTAAGATGTGTTTTACCAGGTCTGGAACAGGGTTATTATCATTAGCTAAAACTTTAAAACTTTAAAAAAATTAAAACCCTGTGGGGAAAAAAGCGTGTGTTGTTCTTAGGGCCATCCACTCTTCTCACAGATCCATTGATAAGCACCATTGCAAGTAATATCAATCCACCCTATTAATTCAGGGTGCTTTTTTAAATAAGTCACAGCACAATTCTCTTGTCTACCTCCATTTGGCTCTGTTATTTGTCCACTGGATGCCCAGAACCTGCAACAGCAGATCAGCATTAGATGTTTAGTGCTGCTTTCTGCATGATATGATCCTGACTGTGAGAATAATTTATTACATAATAATCAGTTCAGTGCTTTCTCACCCAGAGGTCACGCTGGTGCCATCAACCCATTTCCATCTGCCCTCTTCCTTGATGTCAGTCACACCAATCCAGAATTCTCTTTTATCAGTCATTTTTGTAACAAAATCCTAAATAGATTCAGAGTTTATTTCATGAACCGACAATGGACACATTTCATCTGACACCACAAACACACACAGTATCTCTCACTCACTTGTTTCTCTCGGTTGTTTATGATGATCAGATCTGCTCCTCTCTCTGTACAGTATTTTCTGCTCTCAGTCCAGCTCTTCTTCAGTGATGAAATGAAGTAAAAGCTGAAGTTAGAGTGTAACCATCCATCTGTAAACACAACCAGCTCAGTTATTAGCTCATTATTCCCACCTAGAGTACAGCGAATGCTGAAACTTGTTTTTAGATATAGCATATTGCTTAGTTGCAGTTCAAAGTTCACCCGTTTCATTGAGAATCTTCTGCAGTCGATTTCTCTCTTGATTGAACTGGTCTCTTTGTTTGAATAATCCATTCCTTTCATTTGTCAGGTTTATGTACTTGGTTAGAAGCAGGTCACTCTGTTCTGTGAGGTTGTTAATCTTGGATAGTAGCTTGTGTGTCTCTTCTCTGTAGTTTGTGTTCTTTGTATGGAGGTGGACACACAGCACTATGACTGCAGTCAGCAGAACAACACACAGCAGCAACAGACACACTGCAGCTGCTCTGGAGCTTCTGATCTGCACTGGATCACTTCCTGAAAGTGACGGGTATAAAAATAAATGTTTCTTAATTTCTACACCCAATAAAATATCAGTTTGCTTGTATTTTACCTGTGTGTTGAGGTGTATGGTTTGCCTTGGTGCATCTGTCCATAACCCATGTTCTATCAGTGTTTATATTGCCGTAAATACTCTCAGACATTTTTGAGTGGCTTTCCCGCAGTCGTATAAATGATGGAAGCTGTGCGTTTTTAATGTGTGGTCTGTTTAAGACTCTACTCTTAGCAGATGGGCTGAACATGGACAAAGTATAGCAGCATGTCATATCCTGTCTGCTTATACCAATTTCATTTGCATTCCTTAAAAGGCATAGTTTTGCTGAAGAATATAATCACATGATTTGGTGTTGCTTGGTTTCACACTTTGTTTTGCACATCATCAGCATATTTATAGTCAAGTTATAGAAGAACGGAAACTATCTGAAGTCCATGTGTTAAGTTCAAAATCACAAGACACAACATTTAACAAAGCTGCTGTGCACTTAAATGTTTAGCACTTTGTTTGCAAAAGTTTGCAAATGTTTAGTTGTATGATAACAAAATATTTGTTAAACAACAACTCTGACTTGCTGGACTAAATATCCATATTATAAATATGAATTCATATTAATATGTATAATATTATTATATTAATATTAATAAATATGAATTATATTTTATAATGAATGTCCTTCTCTGCCTTGAAATAAAAAGGAAGAAATGGGGAATACAATAATAATGCAAATGAATACTAATGAATTAATAAGTCAATTATTATTATTATAAATTATTATTATTGTTACATTTTTTAAATCTTCAAGTTATGTAATGACACATTGAATACATGCATAAAAGCAATATACAGTGGGTACGGAAAGTATTCAGACCCCCTTAAATTTTTCACTCTTTGTTATATTGCAGCCATTTGCTAAAAAAGGGGGTCTGAATACTTTCCGTACCCACTGTATATACAGGTATAGACACACACACACACACACATTCATACAATTCTTTTAGTTTTACAGTTTTATATAAAAAAAATATGATAAAATAATAATGCTGTACTAATGAATACAAATGAAATTATCATTCTGTGTCTGTAGAACGAAGATTATTAATTGTGATATTAGTTTTAATCAAGACATTAGTTACTTGGTGTGTTATTTTAATGCTGTTTTTCAATACAGTTCAAACACATACTTATTCATTAGATAATATGAAACTTCAGAACATGACAAAATAACTTTTCTATTGTAATATATTTAAAAATGTAATTTATTTCTGTGATGCGAAGCTGAATTTTCAGCATTATTACTCTTCAATGTCACATGATCCTTCAGAAATCCAATATGCTGCTCGAGAAAGAGTTGTGCCACTTCATATATTTGTGGAAACTGTGGTACATTTTTTCATGATTCTTTGATGAATAGAAAGTACAAAGGCCAAACAAAGTAGTTTTGCTTTCACAACGAAGCACACAGCTCTTCACGACATGGTGGCGGCAGCAACAAAACTACAGTGAGAATAAAAGTTACACCTTTCTTTGCGTGAACATTTGGGCGGCGTTATGCAAATCTTCCCACATAGTGAGGTAGACATGTGGGGGCATGTTAGAACGAGCCGTTTTAGGTAGGCGTGGTTGACTCTTAACTTTTATAAAGAATATCTCTTTGGATTTGAGACTTTAGTCTTTGCAACTTTACAGATCTTCTTTATGCACCAAGAGCTTGTAACACTTCAAAGAGAAAGGAAAAATTGAAATCACATCATATGACCCCTTTAATGTATCCTACCTGAATAAAATTATTAATGTCCATAAAAAGAAATCGTTTTGATCCTAATCTTTTGAATGGTATAGTGTACCATGCTATAGGTTTTACTTTTCACAGATAAACCTTTTTAGTTGTGAGCATGAAGCATCAAACCATTCACTCTCAGTTTCCAGACAAGCACAATCTTCTCCATCTGAGTCCTCCTGTGTCCAGTTATCAGGTTCAGATAGACCAGCTGTCCTTTTATGCCGGAACCGGTCACAGTAAACCGTTGCACATTTCTCAGTTGCAATACAGAAATTAAAATGTAGCTCAACAACACGGAAAAGATGCATTTATGCCAGCTAAAGTGAATGAACTCAAACTCTTACGTTTCTCCTGAGAGAATTGTGTTGTCCACCCACATCCAGTGTCCTTCAGTGTACAAATCATGTAGTCCAATCCAATGCAGCTCTTTCAGCTTTATTGAGGCCAAATTATACTGGGAAAGGACATAATAAGACAAGTTCATGAGATGTGATATGTAATTGTGTCCATGTGAATTTAATAGTTATTTTGGTTATGGGGTTGGCCAAAAATACAAAACGTATTGTTGATTATCAACATTTTCTGGAAGTCAAGCACCTCCTTTTACTCACCAAGAGTTGTTTTTAAATCTAAAAACACACATAAATATATTGTACACTTATCTGATCATCTTTGCCTGCTAGTTTGACCAGCTGACCTCCAGTTTTCATACAATAATCTCGACTTTCCATCCAGTTCAGTTGTTCTGAAGAGAAATAGTACGAAGAGAAATAGTACTTTCTCCTCTCAAATGTGCTGTCTGTGCAAGAACAGTATGGATGCAGAACATCTGACATGAATGTATGCACTTTAAGAGAGCATTTATTTAGCAAAATGTCCAAGCTGATTTCTTGAGCATATGACCTAAGGGTTAAAATGTCTTGAGCTTTTTCCAGCTCAGATGAAGTTAATACAGATCACTGCAGTAGGATGGTCACAGTATCCAACCCAAAAGTTTCTCTTCCTCAAAAAATACACGCAGATGGAAGAAAAAAGAAAACCCAAGTCAGCTAAAATTAGTACTTTGGTGTCAGTACTTCAGTAACTTGAATTGTGAAAACAGCAGGTGTGTGTGTTACTCTTCCTCTCTTAGACTTCACTGCTCATGGAGATTTAGGGAATTTTATAGAAATAGTTCACCTATATAGAACTTACTTACTCACCTCAGTTTATTCATTGATATATGATTAAACTACAGTTCAAAAGTTTGAGGTCAGTAAAACTTTTTTTAATGTTTTTAAAGAAGTCTCTTAAATTCACAGAGGCTGCATTTCTTTGATCAAAAATACAGTAAAACAATAATATTGTGAAATATTATTACAATTTAAAATAAGTGTTTTCAATTGTAATATATTTAAAAATGTAATTTATTCCTGTGATCAAAGCTGAATTTTCATTACTCCAGTCTTCAGAGTCACATGATCCTTCAGAAATCATTCTAATATGCTGATTTGCTGCTCAAGAAACATTTCTTATTATTATCAATGATGAAAATTATGTTTTTGTGTAAACCTCAATACATTTTTAGGAATCTTTAATGAATACAAAGTTCAAAAGCACAGCATTTATTTAGAAATATTTGTAACATTATAAATTTAGTCTTTACTTTTACCGCAAACCTTTGAACAGTATTTTTTTAGCTTAACAAAATAACTGAACAAACAAACAAAAAAAAAAACGATATAGAAAATGTCGTTAAGAAAGTCCAACACAAAAAGTAAAAGACATAGCAGCACATGTGACACATGGGTAGCACACGGTCAATGAATTCACACCCACCCACAGTCTTTTCTCACACAGTCTTGGAACCTTCAAACTGAATGTCATTAATAATGACTAAACCAGAGTACGTCTCCTCACCTGTGGCATTATGCTCCTGTATTTCAATGTCGACTGCAGCATTTCTGTTCTGTTCTTTTAACAAATCAGATGACCTCAGTAGATGGGAATCTGAAGTAAGAATATCATATAAAAGTGTACTGGTGTAACGCATATTTTATACGTAAAATATGCCATGCTTACGATGTGAGTTATATGCTGCTGCACAATATGCAGCAAACTGTGCCTTGTATGTATGTATGTATGTATGTTGGACAATGTGTGCACCATCATAAGTGTTAAGATATTGTGTACTCACAGAGAATTCCCAGAACACACAGAGCCAGCAGAGCCACGAGCAGAGAGATACTAAGGACAGCCAGAAGAACTGCCTTACAGGACGGGTCTTTCTCTTTCCTAGATGAGAATGTGTGTTCAGATGCATCTGTAAACACCCAGGGCAGATCTATTACTCATATATGAATGTAAATTATGATACTATGTCTGCAAGTCTCTGTCTGAACACCTCAACATTTTGGTCACTTGAAATCAATTTAAGAGTCATATTCCTGCATTGAGAGGCACCTGAAATGTCTTTTCTCTTTGGATCCCAGTCCAGGTCATCACTGTTTCCATAAGCGTACCGGTCTGCTTCATCTAAGGGACGTAAAAGACCTTTTAAAATGTCAAAAGTAAACATTTTGTAAAGAAAAGATGGTGAAATGTAAAAGCATGTCTTACCAACTGAGGTTGGCTGTTTGTTATCTTTCGGCCTTATGAAATCACCATTTGCATAGACAGCTGCCATTCTACAAGTTGTCACACACAACCAGAAATCTAATCAGACCTTAGACTAATGTAACCAGGAAATGTCATGGCTGTTT
Source organism: Sinocyclocheilus grahami (assembly GCF_001515645.1). Lineage (NCBI taxonomy): Eukaryota > Metazoa > Chordata > Actinopteri > Cypriniformes > Cyprinidae > Sinocyclocheilus > Sinocyclocheilus grahami. The sequence continues at coordinate 719,554 of NW_015505427.1, read as the reverse complement.
TGAACTCAACCAAGAGGAAGTCAGAACTGAATCCTTTGAAGCATACAGCTACAGTGGGTACCGAAATGGACAGCACCTGAGTTAAATATATGAGTGTCACAGCAAAGGGTCTGAATACTTCGGACCATGTGATATTTCAGTTTTTCTTTTTTAATAAATCTGCAAAAATGTCAACAATTCTGTGTTTTCTGTCAATATGGGGTGCTGTGTGTACATTAATGAGGAAAAAAAATTAACTTAAATGATTTTAGCAAATGGCTGCAATATAACAAAGAGTGAAACATTTAAGGGGGTCTGAATACTTTCCGTACCCACTGTATATCCCCTAACAATGACATTATATGATGCATTGTACATCAGCATATTGTTTACATTAATTTAAAATTCATTACTTGAGTATAGTTTACTTATATAGTATATACAGTTGTGCTCATAAGTTTACATACTCCTTGCAGAATATGCAAATGTTAATAATTTTAACAAAATGAGAGCTCATGAAAATTGCATGTTATTTTTTATTTAGTACTGTCCTGAATAAGCTATTTCACATAACAGATGTTTATATATACTCCACAAGAAAAAAATAATAACTGAATTTATAAAAATGACCCCGTTCAAAAGTTTACACACCCTTGAATCTTAATACTTTGTGTCATTTCCTGGATGATCCAAGACGGTTTTTCTGTTTTGTGATAGTTGTTCATGAGTCCTGCATTGGTCCTGAGGAGTTCAACTGCCTGCTGTTCTTCAGAAAAAAATCCTCCAGCTCCTGCACATTCTTTGGTAGAAATAATGTTTAGGTCCACACAGGAGAATCTGAGAAACAGCTAAAGTAATACAAGCGCAATTTTTTTTACATTTGCATAGGAATTACGTTTTTTATAATGTTGCGTCACATGTTAATCAAAGTTTCTGCTTCAAAGACTGTTCACTTTTTTAGCGCTGAATGATACACATTAAGTTGTAGTAGCTACCCAACTTTTTCTTGCCGTAAAAATGGGCGCAGCCATTTGTAAATTCTATGGGTCTAGCTTCCGGTCTCATCCGAGTCCAGCTATTTTTAGCTGTACAAAACAGTTCATTTTGCTGCTTGATATCGAAAATGTCTTATCATATTATTTTAATGTATTACCTTAATTATGAACACACTGGTTTGTAGTGCAAACCGTTTTACCGTTTACTGTACGTTGTTATTCTCCTTCGTTATTTACCTATAGCGGCTAATGAACCGGAAGTCTCACCCATAGGCTTACTTCCGCGTTGAAGAAAAAGGTGGATAGGCTACTAATAAAAAACAATATTATAACATTTAACACATAACAAAGCGAATTACGTTATGCGCATATAAAACACCTGTATTCAGATTTAAAAACGACATTTGCAATATTTATGTCTAGTCTGTCCGCTGATGTACAGTTCACTCATGAAGATGAACATAATTCGCTTGCGCTTTAAATCAAGCAGGTAAAATTCTCAAACTAATTGACCTGCTCATGAAGTTCGCGTTGTAAGTGTACGGTACAGGGAAACGTTAGCTATAAGAAAAATAGATGATTTCCTATTCATTTGACCCGTTAACTGTCACCGTCCCACCTGTGGGACGTTTGGCGCTCTTTTTCTTTGTTGTCTTTTTTCTCTATCAAATCTTTTAGTAATCATCATAAATCATATATCATTTGAAAGCTTAGAAGCCCAAGATTCATCCTGTGAAAACCATTTCGAAATCAGACATTGCGTTACCATGGAAATGGTACTTTAAAATCTTTTGGCGGTCTCCTCCCCCTTAGTGGGCGGTGTCAAGTGTCATATTACAAAATGCATTACGGTCTTTTAAAATCAAAACTTTTTATAATCTTGACAAAAAACATATCATTGGAAAGGTCTGAGTCTCAGGATAGAAGCAATATTGACAGAGAAATCTAGACATTTATGACAGAAAAAATGCATTAAAAATCCTTATGTCTGTATTCCAAAGTGTTCATAAATTACAACAATTTAAGTCTGGATAGTGCACCCGCATGCCTATTTTAAAAAATGGGGGGTGACAGTTAAAGGGTTAAAATCCCAAAATGGCGGCGGGGACGCTTTACTGTTTACTGTCGAGAGCAATCAACGAGGAGGGAGATGTTTCGCGGCCCCGGTTGCCATGGTAACTCAGACCCGTCACTATGGAACGTTCGAGGATGACGTCACATTGGGCCACTGTAAAGCCGGATTTGGAACCTTATTTCACTGTCGCTTGCTGTGCGAGTAATATCAGTGAACACTGAGTGAATATCTGTCTGAACGAGTACGACAATCTTGCTGAATCGTCTTCTCATAAAAGACCAGAAATTCAGTTTAACAATATCAAACCCCGAGAGAGAGAGAGAGAGATCTGTGAACACTCTCAGAACAATGTAAACCAGAATTGTTGAAAGTCTCAGTATACTCTGTAGAATATGAAGAGTCCTCATATAGGATCAGAGATGGCTTTTAACAAGAATGCATCATCATCTTCTTCCTCCTCCTCCTCCTCTTCATCATCCTCAGTTGTGGATGAAATGTCAGAGATGTCGCTGAGGAACGCATCTCTCGACTCATCTGATGAGGAAGTTTCCTCCAGTCACACTGACAGGCTTGTGAAACATCAACTGCTGCTCAACAAAATCTTGGACCTTCAGTACAGAGCCCGAGAGCGCCAGGAGGAGTTTCAGTCACTGCTGGAGCGATTTAACAGTACACGTTAGTCATCGGTTTTTAGTTATACATTTATGCATATGTAGTTCAGTACTCAGAGCACTGGCCAGGGAGTCGAACAGAGAGGTCAAGTTAATGGCTTTATTAATTGGCCTGATTCTTCAAGGCCATACAAAAAACTAGCACTTCAAATAAATAAAAGAATACAAATAAATCAGGCATAATTAGGCATTTATTGGTATTCAGTTGTACTTAAATGCAAATCGATTAACCATATAGGAAGCTAGAGAGAAATAAGACACACCCATATAATTTTGCTGATTAAAAACGGCAATTTAAAATGTGATTGGGGGGTGATTCCTGTGCTTGTTTATGGGGCAGCAAAATTTGGACAAAATGTTGTGATTATATAGGCTATCAATATGGCTATAAAATAAAATAATAATAATTATTAGTATTATAGCCTAATATAATTGTTATATAGCCTAATATGAAATTATTGTTATTGTATTATTATATTAGAAAAAAAGGCTAGTAAAATAAAAATAATAGAAGAAATATTAATAATGTTAGCGCTTAAAACTATCAAATCAATAATAACATTCATGGCTTATTTCTTAATTTTCTAATATTAAACAATCAACCTTAAACCTTAAGAGCCATAGAGAGCCCTTAAAACTTCTGTTGATAAGCGTTTCAGGGAAGATGGATGGTGCCTAATGCATTGACAGATTTACTCTAAAGCCCCAAATTCGGATCAGATGCAGAGATGAGATCTGCGCTTCACTTTGAAACGAAGCAGCGCGTATATTTAATTAAATTGCAGCCTTTGAGATTTGACAGTCACAACAAGCCAATTCTCGATTTCAGTGTTATTTTGATTATCTGTGCAGCCCTAACCCATATATTGGTGTGCTTTTTTAATGTAATCTTAATTGTACTTAACAGTTAATGATACTTATGTTTTACTTCTTACAGGGGAATCGCTAGAATGGGAGATTGAAAAAGTGGAGAAATCCATGGTCAGCATGGAGTGGCTGGAGGACTTGCAGAAGATCGTTGATGAGTTCCAGGCCAATATGGCATACAATGTGAGCCGCCTTCGAGAGAACTTCAGAAAAATGCAGGAGGTTGCATCTAAAAAAGTTCTGACCGTGAAGCCAAAAGGTAAGTTAACGTACACACACCATTTGAATCGCTTTGGTTGCGATGCGATCTAAAATGCTATGTCAGGGTAGCTTACAGAGTAAAATGTGTTTGCTTTCAGGTAAACCAGGAAAAGATCTGGATGCCAAAGTAGTTAAAAGCATCCAGTCTCTGCCGTCTTGTCCCACGGTAGCAGAATTGAAGGCGAATTCAACCGCTGCATCAACGTACTCATCAAACCTGATCAACGTGTTGAATAGCATCACCAAATCGACCTCCTGCAGTCCAGCCACAAGCAGGGCACTAAAACTATCAGCAGCGACCATTGAAAACCTCAACAAGGCTTTTCAAGATCACTGCTTGGAAATGAAGTCTCTCAAGACACCTCAGAAAGAGAGCAAAGTGGCTCAAGATGTGAACAGAGATGTCTTAGTTTCTCCTGTGCACCAAAATGGATCTGCGGTTCAGCAGCAGAAGGTACAAAAATTGCCTGCTTTTCCTGTGAAACCCAAGGCAGATGATTTTGGTTTCCCTCAGGTCAAAGAGCTTGTACGGGAGACAGATGTTGAAGTGTTGCCACTAGAAAGACCAGTGGCAACATTAGACACAGCTCCAAAAGACCTCCAGAGTCCATCTGCCCATGGCCCGTTTCCTCCTGCCCCTGCCAAGACTTTTGCTCTCCCCAAGATCACACGATCTGTCGAGGAGACAAAAGTTACCATAGAGCAAAAGGCAAACGTCACATCATTTAAAGAGAAACAAGTTGATGCAGAGACAATGGAGAGAACAGAGACATCATTTGAAGAGACGATGGCTCAGAAAGACCTCCAGAGTCCATCTCTTCGTAGCTTCCATCGTCCGTCCCCCGTCAGATCTTCAGCTCTTCCTCAGATTTCGCAGTCTGTGGAGGAACCAAAAGTTGATACTGAGACAATGGAGAGAACAGAGACATCATTTGAAGAGACGATGGCTCAGAAAGACCTCCAGAGTCCATCTCCTCGTAGCTTCCATCGTCCGTCCCCCGTCAGATCTTCAGCTCTTCCTCAGATTTCGCAGTCTGTGGAGGAACCAAAAGTTGATACTGAGACAATGGAGAGAACAGAGACATCATTTGAAGAGACGATGGCTCAGAAAGACCTCCAGAGTCCATCTCCTCGTAGCTTCCATCGTCCGTCCCCCGTCAGATCTTCAGCTCTTCCTCAGATTTCGCAGTCTGTGGAGGAACCAAAAGTTGATACTGAGACAATGGAGAGAACAGAGACATCATTTGAAGAGACGATGGCTCAGAAAGACCTCCAGAGTCCATCTCTTCGTAGCTTCCATCGTCCGTCCCCCGTCAGATCTTCAGCTCTTCCTCAGATTTTGCAGTCTGTGGAGGAAACAAAAGTTAATGCGGAGACAATGGAGAGAACAGAGACATTCTTTCAAGAGACGATGGCTCAGAAAGACCTCCAGAGTCCATTTCTTCGTAGCTTCCATCGTCCGTCCCCCGTCAGATCTTCAGCTCTTCCTCAGATTTTGCAGTCTGTGGAGGAAACAAAAGTTAATGCGGAGACAATGGAGAGAACAGAGACATTCTTTCAAGAGACGATGGCTCAGAAAGACCTCCAGAGTCCATTTCTTCGTAGCTTCCATCGTCCGTCCCCCGTCAGATCTTCAGCTCTTCCTCAGATTTCGCAGTCTGTGGAGGAACCAAATGTTGATACGGAGACAATGGAGAGAACAGAGACGTCATTTGTGGAGACGATGGTTCAGAAAGACCTCCAGAGTCCATCTCCTCGTAGCTTCCATCGTCCATCCCTCATCAAATCTTTTGCTCTTCCTCAGATTTCACAGTCTGTAGAGGAGACAAACGTTTATGCTATGTCAGTGGAAGAACGCCAGAGTCCGTCTCCTGTCCACACCCGTCCTTCCTTGTCTGTGAAACTGCCCAAAATTCGGACTCAAGTAAAGCCATCACTTCAGAAGTCTGACAAACCAGAGACTTGCAAATATGATTCTGCAGTCTCGGGCAGCATTGAGGAGCGGTACATGAAGAACAGCGAGGAGGACGGTGACAAACTGCTTCGTGCAAGCATGAAAGACCCATCATTCGTAATTGACATCAAAGCTCAAGAAAACAACCTTCAGCAGCTGGATCGAGCTTTTCAAAATAACAACATCTCCTCTGAAATGTACAACCTGTGCAGAGGAACCGTCAATCAGACACTTAAGAGTGTTGAGCTGCGTCTTGGATGTCTTTTACGGAGATACATCAAACATGTCCAAATGAAGCAATTAAGGTAAGAAAAACTTCCTTTGGCTAACGGTTTGTTTGATTATAGGCTAATTATGTGTTTTGTGGTAAATCATTTTACAATGTGCCATAACAAAAATCTCATTTTTGCTCATTGCACGTTTTCTCTGATATATAGGAAGACGCTCGATGGAAATTTCAAGGCGACCAGAAATTTAAGGGATGGACTGGAGTTCAAAAAAGTTCATTCTCAGCTCTGCAAATTTGACCGTTTCCAGCAGAGTGTGAACAAAATCTGGGACGCCAAGCAAGCCTCCACTGATGAGACACGCAGACTGTGCATCGCACGGACGGCCCATTTATACCGACAGGTCAGTACGAATTAGACAAAATGGCATTAAAGCATTGATACTGAGTCTAACACTAGTTTGTCATGTTCTAATAATGTAAACAACATTAATAATGTTTCACCTACAGGTGAATGCGGTGCATGGCCTACATCTGACAGGCATATCATGTGTGCAAAGGCATGTATCATTGCCTCTGCTCACTGTGACACCTGTGCGGTTCAGCTCCGATTTGTGTCCGTCTCCTCCTCGGGATCCTCAAACTGCAGCCAGCAGAGCCAGTCCAGCGCATAATCCTCAAATCCACCCCAAAGCTCTGCACCGCACAAAGGCGACCAGGAACATACCAGGCAGTTCCCTGAAGATCAGTCACATTCAATATTGATGGCCAGTGTCAACAAGTAATGTGTAGAATAATGGCTTGTAAATGAACCCAAGAACAGATCCTTGAAATGTCACTAAATTAAAACAAAAGCGAGGACTCTGGAGGCTTCGCATCAGGAACGGACTCTGGCATGGATACAGCAACTGAAACAGAAACAATGGCCTGTATATAGACATAAGAAGATGGGTTCATTTACATTTGTTACACTGCACTGCTCAATTAGCAGTTATTGACATTTGATTGGTTAACCCATATTAGTGATTTCAAGCTTTGCCAGAGTCAATTGTATTAACATTTTTTTAAAATAAAATTATATATAGAGAGAGCGAGAGAGAGGAAGGTAGAGCTATGTCTTAGTCAGTATATATTTGTGTTCAAGCTGATATAATAAAAATTATAAATAATAACGATATAAATCTCTCTTTATTGCTGGGCACCTAAATCTTTTAATCAATTATTTTGAAATTCACATTCAGTGTGTTTGTGAAGATTCCAAACCAGGTCAGCATAAGGGTCTGCTTCAGCGAAGCGATGTAGAAGAAAAGACCTTAAAAACGCAAAGAAAAAAAGTTTTATTTTATTTACATGAATTCATTTAGCAGAAGCAGGTGTTTTTTGGATTTATTGACATTATTCTGAATTATCGCTGAACCTTAGAAGCGCATCACTGAGTAGATTAGGTTGTATGGTCTATAATACAGAGACCCTATAGGGACATGGTGATGGAAAATAATTATATTCCAATGCTTATGTCAGTGGACTATAAACACTAAAATAAAAATAATAAAGCATGTACATCTGGGAAAATGCTATCAAAATGTGTGTAATGTGTAAGTCTGATAATGCTCGACCTTTTTTAAAAAAGACATGTTTAATATTGCCATCTCCTGGCGCTTTTGAGAAACACATTTAGACAAAGATGTAACTATATCCCGGTTCCAGTTGTTTAGAATCACTTTTTTTTTACTCTTGATATTATGGTGTAAATTTACAAAAATAATTTTAGGTCTCATTATCTCTTGTTTGTGCGAGAAAAAGAGCATCTCAAGTCATTAAAATCATGCATGAATATTCATGCTTTGTTAATTTTGCAAAAGAACCAAAGACTTAAACTACTTCAGTCTGTGTGCACTGAATTTATTTAATACATGAGTTTCACAATTTGAGTTGAATTACTGAAATAAATGAACTTTTCCACAACATTCTAATTTATTGAGATGCACCTGTATGTAAGTCAAATTTTGCTTGGCTACAATGTCCAGGCTAGATGTTCATATTTTCTGCTTTGATGTAACTAGTATATTCTTGATCTCTGTTCTTCTCAACCTTTAAGTCAGTCACAGTAAAGTACTTGACGGCTGTATTTCATTCAAAGTATAGGCACACTTTTTCATAGTAGTGCAAATTTGGCCTGTGATGACCTTTCATCTGGCCATGTTAAATAAAAAACAAATATTCCATTTATTTGTAATTATTGTATTTATTATTATTATTAATTTGCTTAATTTTTTAGTTGCATTTTTGCATTTAATGATAAAATAAAAAATGCATTTAAAAATTCAACTTTTAATATAATACAGTTATAATTATGATATAGGTTATACTTTCACCTTCAGCCCACAGAGCAAAGTTTGATTTTTGGCCATTCATAATTTGGCCATCTCTGGTCAAGAACATTTTGAGTCTTTGTCCTGCAGAGGGCAGTGTGGCAATATTTTGATATGAACAGTGAACTTGTTACACATTATGAGGTCACCGCATGACAAAAACAGTCCTGATTCATGATTGCAACAGCCTTTATTTGTATTATGCAGCTGGAGGTGTGTTCTTAAAAAACAGAGAAAAACGACTTTAAACCACAGTCTCTTCTCATTATTCATTCATATAGGGCCGTTTTTTTTCACCATCTTGTCTCTGTTGACCTGAATGGACAAGTATCATAGACAGATCGCCTCCAGGGAGCCCTGCAGTCCTTACACATTAAAATCATTTCAGCAAACACAAGGTTTGAGTTTAAGCACATAAACACGCATAATAAGCATTTCCATTGTTAAATTCATCAGACTTCATGTAGAAACCGTTTAGTGTCTGGCACTCACCCGAATAGAAATATCTTTCACGTGAGCCATCTTCATTAGTCCAATTTACTCGTCGTTTGCTCACAAAACATAAAAGCATCATGGAAAAGGTCACCAGTAAAAAGATTTGTGCTGAAAACTGAACGTGTTAAAGGAACCGCAGTCGTCTAAAAATCGCACTCCTGGCCAAGCAGAGCAGGAAAGCGGTAGAAAGAAAAGAGAGAGTGAGAAAGAGCACAAATTTTGTCCACGATTCACATTATCACACCGTCTGGCTCTTTCAGACAATCACGATCATTTGAGGCAAGATTAGGGTGCAGGGTCAAAGGTCAGAGGTTGCCAGACCTCAGAGCCGCAAGTCTCAGAAAAGCCATGGCAGTATCCGCACCACAGTCCGAGTGAGGAGGACTTTAGGCACCAGTGGGGTTTTCATCCAGACCGAATCAGTTCTTATTTTAATAGCAAATCAGCAAAGTGCATCAGTTGTGGCCCAGTCTGTCAGGTTCAGCTCGGTTCTGAACAGCAGGGTGAGGGTGCAGTCACATGATGCAGCACTTGTTCTTGAAAATGTGCGGGTGTTTGTAGCGCAGTCTCTGTTTGGGCCGATATTTCTCTAGATACGTCAGCTGCTTGCTGTTTATTGCACCTCTGCGCTTCCTGCGAACACAGAAAATTAGCATTAGTGTGTTGATTTACATTCGTCACGTTCCAACCGAATGAAACCAGGCAGATAAAAATGGCTTGCGATCTCATGTTTCATTCCAGCCCACGCTGGGCTGAAAACAGAATTGAAATTAAAACAGTAACCAAAGGGACGGAGCTTAAAGGGTTAATGGTGAATCTTTTGCATGTCGAAAGCTTGCAGCTTGGCCTTGCTATCAAAAGGCACTCTGGCAAGCGCAAGCGACTGAGAACTAGCGTTTAAGATCCACTCGTATGAATGTAGCTGTTGACGTCAAGAGCTCAAGGTCTGTGGTTCTTGAAAGAAGTCAAGAGAGAGATGTACGCACTGTCTGATGAACTGGATGGCATCTTCATACTTCATCCCACTTTCAATCAGTGCCACGGCCACAAGTACTGGAGCTCTGCAGAAAAAAATAAAGACATTTTGAGAGAGGTGCGACATTGACCTAAACAGACTGCTCTATGTGTATGTGTGTGTGCGCGTGTATGAGAGAGATCTCTCACAGAAACACTGTTAGACACGTACACTAGCAATGTCAAAATAGCATTTTTTTGTACGTTTTGTATCCTTGTTTTATAAAAAAATTTCAAGGATTGAACACTTAATGTGCATTTTTGTTTTATTGTTTTTATTTGTTATTTGTCTATTACATGCAAGTTGATCTCTCACAGAAACACTGTTAGACACGTACACTAGCAATGTCAAAATAGCATTTTTTGTACGTTTTGTATTTTTGTTTTATAAAAAAATTTCAAGGATTGAACACTTAATGTGCAATTTTGTTTTATTGTTTTTATTTGTTATTTGTCTATTACATGCAAGTTTACTTAAAGGGGGGGCACAATGCTGTTTCATGCATTCAGAGTTGTTTACACTGGTAAAGAGTCGGATTCTCATGCTAAGCATGGACAAAACTTCAAAAAACAATTTGGACATATGACGGAGTATTTCTGTGCTAAAAATCTTACTTCCGGGTTCGTACAAGTCTCGGAGAGTTTTTTTTCGATCGTGGCTCTTCATGACATAGACGAGGGTGAAACTCCTTATATGGGCATTTCTCCCGGAAGTGCGCGCCCGCGCACGCATCAACCAGAGCAAGAGCGTGATCGCGCCCATCAACGTGCTTCATCCGGCGGCAGCGCAGCAACGCTGCACGGGACTCACTCGGGAAGAATGTCTCCAAAGAAGTGTGTTTTTGGTTGTAAAGGAAAGATAACATTGTTCAGCTTCCTAAAGAACCCAACGTTATGCAAGTTAAACAGTGGATGCAGTTAGTTTTTCCGGAGCAGCAACAGAGTTAAAGAGTCGGATTCTCATGCTAAGCATGGACAAAACTTCAAAAAACAATTTGGACATATGACGGAGTATTTCTGTGCTAAAAATCTTACTTCCGGGTTCGTATAAGTTTCGGAGAGTTTTTTTTCGATCGTGGCTCTTCATGACGTAGACGAGGGTGAAACTCCTTATATGGGCATTTCTCCCGGAAGTGCGCGCCCGTGCATGCATCGACCAGAGCAAGAGCGTGATCGCGCCCATCAACGTGCTTCATCCGGCGGCAGCGCAGCAACGCTGCACGGGACTCACTCGGGAAGAATGTCTCCAAAGGAGTGTGTTTTTGGTTGTAAAGGAAAGATAACGTTGTTCAGCTTCCTAAAGAACCCAACGTTATGCAAGTTAAACAGTGGATGCAGTTAGTTTTTCCGGAGCAGCAACAGAGTTTCACAAGTGTGTTTGTTGACAAACGTTTTATAAGCAATGCCCAGTTCGACGCTGGATTTGCACATCGTTTGATACTGAAGGATGGAGCTGTCGAGCTATAAAAGATCCCGGTCATGATTCAGAACTGCAGACGGTAAGTGAAACAGCATCAAATGTCTGTATTTTGTTGGCAGTCGGAGCTCAAGTGTTCGTCAATCTTTAGCTCCGCCCACGGCGCGCCTCCAGGAGCTTGGCTTTTTCCTGAGAGAATCGTAAAGCTGTATCTTTCTTTTATAAATATGATAAAACTAAAGACTTTTTGGAGATATAATGGATGCAGTACTACTCTATAGGTACTCAAGATTAACATGTTTCGAACAACACGAGGGTGAGTAATTAATGACAGAATTTGCAGAAAGTGCTCTAAATTAAGCGTTAGCGTTAGTTCTGGCAGGTCACGTGAGTCAAGCTTGCATCAGCTGATCACATCTACCTATAGGAATACGACACCTATCGCGGCATTCCTATATAAGCTCCATTCAGTATTTTTACAAATTACCCTCCTCCATCCCTAGCTCCTCCTTTCACCACAGTCAGGACTTGGCTTTCTGATATTCCTTGCTAATCAGACTCCTTTATCTTGAATAAAGTGTTACACTTAAATATCATTAAGTACATTAATGATATCTGCCTTGTTCTGTTCTATTAACCCTAGGGGGGTTATTATTGCTGCTCTCCCCGCTCATTCATGACAGGCTGCATGGATGAGCAGGGAGTTTTTTGCCCAGAACAGAACCATACCGCCAAACCAAACTTTATGCTAAGTATCTATCATTTTGACGATAGTGGTCCTGACAGAAATGTATTTATAGTGTCTGTGGAAGGCGTAGGACCATAAAATGTTCGATCAATCAGATTATTCGGTTCGAACATTACGATAGGCTGTCCTGCCTGCCTGTCAACATATGTATTTGCATACCTCTGTGCACCCTGTTCGCGCAGACATGATACGTCATCAGCGCGGTCCATTACGCTGTTGCAGACCGAGCGAGAATGGAAGGCGTTATTATTATAATATTATGCACTTTGTACTGTAATGTTTTCTCACCGGTGAATGAGACATGATGTAATCTGACAGTGTTGACGCCATCTCTCAGCGTGTCGCTGGTTAGCCTCTGATCTGCTTGTGCACGCTCATGTGATTTGGAGGAGGCGTGGCTTTGGAGAGTGATTTGCAGGTAGGGTGGGATCTTATGCTTTCAAAGCTAGCTTGCTATTGCTAGCCTCTCTGAAATCGCCTACCCTAGATTTAAGCAAATGCTACGCTTGAAGTTTGAATGTACTTTAAATAATAAAATATTAAATATAGTATAAATTAATAATTAAATAATTTAAATTAAATTAAAATAAATGTATTGCACTTTTAATATTAATATTTTATCAATATCAATTGTAGTCAATATTTAATTACAAAAAAGTGTGTTTAACAGCCTATTAGCTTTCATTGTGGTATCAATAGGGCCGGGTATCTATGTAACTGGCATGTACTAGAACCGAATCAGAATGCAGATCTCGGTGCCTCATTTCAGTGCCACTTAAATGCTTGAGCGATCGATTGAAATATTTGTTCTCCGAAACGGACGTAAGGATCATCGGCACCCCACGTGAAAAATAATTTCTCGACTGAGAAAATTCACGAACGCAAGTCGGAAAGCTCTAATAATACAAATCCAACACATCTTTGTAGTAACGCGAGTGTCCATGTTACGATTTTGACATTCCGACTTAAAAGCACAACTCGGGAAATGAGAGCATCCGAGGAGCGCATGACTGCAGCAATTACACTTGCTCTGATGGCAGCAGGTAGATACCGTTAGCTAGTTAAGCTAAACATTCTTAAATTAAAATGCCTAAAGCTAAACTTCCCTTGTAATGACTTGCAATGAGAAGCGTTTCTAAACCTGTTGTCCAACAAAAGGGAACACTATAAAGTTTTTACTCCACAACTGCTTCCTTTTGTGATCTGATGTGGCAGAAAATATGTTCTATACTGTAAAAAGCATATGGTAAAATGTCGATTAGCAATGGATTATAAATATACTTAATTATGATGAAACTACCAAAGATGGCCTGAATAACACAGATAAACTATACATTGTCGCAGTCGAGTGTTTATTGTCTTTGTTTTATCATTTAAAACGTTTATATCGTCTGTTTACTCCGTTACAGCGATAGCAATGACTTTGTCCATATTAGCAAAGAGTATAGGGATTTCCTGAGTCCTATTCCTTCTGTGATGCACATGTGAAGTTTCTGCGCGAGGGCCCCTCTGGCGTCCAGTATGAATGAAACAGACATTAAATGTGTTTATAGGGCTCAATAATGGCCAATCCATCCTATTTTTTTATTTATTTTTTATTTTTTTTAAGTATCGGTTCAGGCACCGGTACCGTTTTAAAAGTATCGATTTGGCACCAGTATCGTAAAAAACGCAAACAATACCCAACCCTAGGTATCAAACCTGGCAACCCTAACACACACATAACTTTATTGGCTCATTAGAAAAGCTCAATTGTTCCATGACCTCAGATAGATCTTAGAAGCTGTACATTGAAAAACAATGTGGAGCAATTCCACATTTTCGCTCTTAAATGAGTGGAAAGAGAGTTCATTCATCATACAATAATTAATGTTTCACTATCCTAAAGGTCAAGATTCAGACAAAGTGAGACTTAACAATTTCAGAAAAGGTGAGTGGTGTAAAAAACTATTGTTAGTGCTGTTGCTAGGCGTTCTGGGTGGTTGTTATGCCCCCAAGTCACATTTAGAGGCCACCCTCGAATCTCTACTTTAATTTCTCGTCTCTGCATGTGAACCCCCTCCCCCCCCCCCTTTAACATACACAAGATCTTTCCTTCCACTTTATCGCCCACCAAGTGGAAAATCTTAAATCTGATCTCTTACAAAAGTAATGATGCACCTCAGCACCTCTCCAAAAAAAGCCACAACTGAGGGATCATTCAGGTCGATTTAGACAGCAAAGCAAATTTTAATACTTAACCCTCAAAGCTTCCCTTTCAAACATACACCATACAGTAAAGACAGTCAAATCCTACGGCATAACTCCAGCTCTAAACAGCGTTGCCATCTGAATTAGATGAAAATAAACGAGTCAGGCCAAAAAACACTGGCACTCTTTCAAGAGTCAAGACCGATTCCCTTTGGAAGTGGATGAAGTGCGTCAGAGACAGAGTTTTACTGCCCAAAAGATGAGAGCAGCGAGGCCAGACTCCCTCCTCCTTTTAACGTCACTCGATGCTTTACAGCCGACGTTTGGGGTGTTTTGTTTTGCCGTATGTGCGCCAACAGAGAGCATAAATACATCATCTGTAGGAGATCCTTATGAGACATACTGTTCTGCATTTATAACTGCAATAGTACATTATGTTGTGCAATATTGCTTTTGAGAATGGCTGATTTTGTCATTACCATGAAATTGTACCCACTGAATTTTGTTATGGTAAAAACAGCTTCCCATTCGAGGTTCAGTCATGGGACGACCACTAGGTAACTGGGAGCATCACGTATAGCGAAAGAATCCTAGTCATGTGGGATAGACAGTCTGGCATAAAGGTCATGGAAAGAGCACGAGTTTGAGGAGGACAGTAATAACACATGCTCATAAAAAGCAACTTCCTGTTTTGTCTTCGGCCCTCACCCCGATGCCTCTTAAAACAGAGTGGGACTGCAGCAGAGAGAGTGCACTTTGGGGACTGTTGACTTTGGCGGAGCACTCTGGCCAGTTTAAAGCCTCTTAAGATGTACCTCTCGCTCAGCCCATAGGGGACTATCAACTTCATCCACGCTTAATAGAGGAGATGTGTCTCCTGGGAGGCCAGAGGTGCGTAAAGTTCTATAGAGCACATTCTTTTCCAGATTAAGGTCTCGAACTGGGCACCGGAGGTGGGCTTACTTATGGGCCACCAGACAAGAAATGAACCCATTTACCCCCGAGTTCCCAGGGCTGAGCAAAAACCAGCTAGTTAAAGATGTGTTTACATCTTGAGGGCAATGCGATTGTGTTTCTGCAAGCTCATATACGGACCTTCCTAAACCAGCCACGCAGTGCACAGCCACACAGCAGCCGGGTTCTTCTAGGAATCTTCTCTTCAGGAGACTCAGCCAGTCCTCCACGACCTTAGATGGAGGAGGAGCGCCGTCATCAAATGGCCAGTCCTGGGGAGAGAAGAACAAGTTACACCTTCACATCAGCACACACCGAAAAATGACTTCTGTCATTTTTAACTCCAGATTGTTCTAAATCTGTATGACTTTCTTTCTTTTGCTGAACACTAAAAGAAGATATTTTGAAGAATGTTGCTGGTTGCCACTGACTTTTATAGTCCATTTCAAGTGAATGAGAAAATATTGCATCATGAAGCAGATCAAGAGAGCTATATTGTCTGCAGTCACATAGGTAGTTGGTTTGCTGCTCATTTGCATAGATAAACTGTTCAGATTTGTTGTATCCATTGGTTGTTTTTGCTCATGTTGCCTCAGTTTGGTGACTTTGACAATATATGACCTCCAGCTACTTTGTTGCTACAAATCTCCGTCAATGTGAACGTCCCTTTAACATCAACAGGCTTTAAGGAGTCAAAAGCAAAAAAAAGTTAAGAGTGGCCAGGTGGCATTTATTTGAAATATAGTACAAACTTTTTAAGCTAAATATTTTGCAAAAAATTTAAGTATTGCAACACTTTGTGACTGTCCAACATTAGTGGATCATGTTCAGAGTTAAATGTGATGAACCACACCCATGTTTACTCTAATAGGACACCTGTGTGAATTGCAAAAAACTAAGAAGTTCTGAGAAGAGCTAGTGCAGAATTTGTTTACGGACGCCACTGGGTTTGCATTTAATGCAAAGACTTCTTAGATGTGACTTAAGTGTCCAAATACTGGTTGGGGCCACTATATCGGTCTTCACAGTCTAAGAGAGATCTGCTAGCTTTTTCTGAATGTTTCTATACTTGGTTCTTTGTAAAAGTGGGTGATCCAGATGGTGAAGGTGCTGAGGGCGAATAGAGCACTGGGTGAGGACTATTCAGAAATAACCTTCCGGGGATGTCCCCCCTAAAGTAATGTGAATGGTTGCTTCTGCACCATAGTACGACGCATTGTTGGAAAAATCTAGTTTCGACTTTCTTGAAACTGTAGTAACTTTTTGGCACGGCTGTTGTTTCAAACCTTGCTTATTCAACAATATAGACCTGTTGTTAATGACATCATCATGAATGTGGAATAAGAACTTCTGCTAATTAATCAGTTGGAGATCAGATTAATGTCAGATTATTGCTGTAATTAATAAACATGGTATTTGAGGGCTTTTTTTGTTCTCCATGTGTTTTGCTGTATTTCCAGATGGTTGATGCAATCATTGGTTCCATCTTGCGTCATAGTCCAGGCTTCCCCCAGGGAACTAAAGAACATTTGCACATGCGCACTCTGTGGCTTCCTGATGGACACACTAAAAGATGTAGAATGAAATTTGTATATATTAACTATATGTACTTCTAACCACAGCAAGAGTAGTTCCAACCACACAACTTTGAGATGCTCTTTTCAAATGTTCATTGGAAGTACCGTTTTGGAAATCACCATATTGTTATAATGTGATGTAACTTGCGACAAGAGTTGGTTAAGAATGCTTTTGGTTAACACATTTTCAGAACAAAGAATGGGAAACAAGACACTACAGAATCTGAGATCAATGCTAAATGGTGTATGGAACCAAGGGGTCTCCTGTCAACTGAAATTGTTAGTTTTTTTTAACTACAGTATGATAGATACTACGATACGGTTTGGGATGTTCAGATGCTGCTATAAAACCTGAATTAGTCTGTTTTTGAATGAGTCAATGAGTCGATAATCCATTCATAAAGACAACCCCTTGCTTTGTTTCTAAATGAATCAGCCGTTTTGAATGAATCGTTTGAGTGAATGATTCAATGAATCACTCTTTAAGAGACTTGCTGCCAGCTACAGCTGGTTTTAGTGTCATATTTATTAATCAATGACAGGCCTAAATCAGCCAAGGTACCACCATAAAAACACACTAAGCAAAATGGTGTTTAATTATCATTATCGAAAAAAAATCCCAAAAAGTATAGAGATAGAACTTGTCAATATCGCACATTCCTAGTAGTAAAGTAGTAGTAAAATCTTGTTACATCTATCAATCCTTGTCCCTGTTCCCAGGTGGTTGGTAAAAACGGTACATGCCTTTGTGTCAGTGAGACAAAGCGTGAGGCCTGGAAGGCATGTGGAACACGGCATAAATTTAGCATGCGTGTGTGGCTTTCCTGTGCTCCCGTGACCTCAAGGTGAGAGGTGATTCACAATCATGCTTCACAGGACATCCGGAAAATTACACCCGTCCTTTCCTGTTTGCCCACCTATACCGCTGCTAAGGGACTTTGATGTGGTTCAACTGCTGAGGGACGTGGCTCGCGTAGACCATCTCGCAAACTGGCATGTCTTCACAGGCACAGATGCCCACACAAACACACACTCATGTGATCCAGAGAGGCTTGGCAGGGCAGGCCTTAATTATAAAGAGCTTTCTCACAGTACAGACGCACAAGTCGCCATTTAGGGGCCTCAAAATATTGCTTATCACACAGGACCGATGAGCAATATGCAGTCACACTGCAGCCCTAGGGATGAGACGTTTAACACTAGCAGGTGTGAGTCCTTTCAAGTAAACAAGCTGGACCGGCGAGGCCTCTAGGAGGCTGGCTTTACAGAAAAGCCTTTGAAGCATGAATGAATCGCCACAAACGCTTCCTCCACTTCCCTCCAGTCCCCCCTATTGATTTCCCGGGCAAACACACCTCAGAAAGCTTTTGGGAGCGGATGGAGGGCCGCTGATGTAATGCAGGTTGGGTAAACAGCCGTGGCCTACTTTGGGAATCCAGAATTAGGTAGCAGGGTCACTTGCTCAAACCTGCAGATCTCGGTACAGACGGTAAGGGTGGAAGTTGGAAGGGTGCGGAACAGCACATATGCCTGTCCCAGAAGCACAGAGTTAACTCCCTTGTAGGGGTGGGCGATATCTTATTGTTTGCTATATACTGGTAAAAATTCTCGCCATGATAAGAATTAGTCATCCCGTGAATTTTGTCTCTTAGTGGATGCATAAGATTCCCTGAATTATCGTCATTGATAACATTAATCGCAAAAAAATACCAGAAATTATTGTGATATATTTTTAAGCCCATATCACCCATCCCTACTCCCTTGTTGCAGGTGCTCGCACTGCTGATTGTTCCCACTGGGTTTTTTTGCTTCAACAAAGTTTCTCAGCAACTTGTGCGCCACATGACTGACATTGCATGAGCTCACCATGAAGCTGCGGACGTTTTAGATGGTGTTCGATGCCAATGCAAGCAACTGACGTCCAATGTGTCATACAAGTTGCAGTCATCTTTTGCACATGTCTTCTAACAGATTTTGCAAATTATTGGGTTTGGAAAATGGTTGCGGGACTGCAGAGGTGCGTCTTAACAGCCAGCATGTCCTTCATATCCACACAAGGCAGTGAAGATGGGACTTATGCAGCAGTTCGCCTTGGGTTTCTCTTTTCTTTTCAGGCTTGCTGTGAGAAAGTCAAGAGGAAAAGTATAAAAGAAACGTTGGGTGTGGGGGAAGGTGGGCCCAATCGGAGGCCACACGGAGAGACCAGGCTCTGCAGCTACCATAGCAACAGTGAAACAGTGACGTTGGTAATAAGAAACACGTGTGGCTGCTTGGAAGAGAACGTTCTCTATAATGACTATAGTGTGTGTGTGTGAGAGAGAGAGAGAGAGAGAGAGAGAGAGAGAGAGAGAGTGAGTGTATATGGGGGTCAAGGGGGTCTGCGGGGAGCTGTTTCACTTTTCGCTTTTAACGCAGAACACTTTCAATAACTGCCGAAGTGCACCAGAAGCTCTTACCTCGCCATCGTTTTCACCATCTGGCCCTTTAAATGTTAGATTGACATGATTTATTTATACAGCTAGTTGAAATATTTGATTCTGATTGGATGATGGTGGCATTCTGGGGTCAAATATTTTTGTATAATGACCACTAAAATTTGTTTTCCCAGGTAATTTATTTTCTGAATAGCAGTCCTAGTTTCATGTCATTCATATCACTCAGCATGTTTGCTAAAATAATTTCATCCTGAATTCATATTTTATGTTTACTTATAGTTTATCTGGTAAGTAGCAATGCACACTGCAAAAATGCCTTCGTAATGAATTTTTCATTTTTTTTAAATATCTAAAAATTCTCAAAATTTGTGTTCTTTTCTCAGCTTCGATGATATGTAACACAGCATGTTGTCATAAGAGATTTAGTCAGATTTTCGTGCTCTTTTAATCACGTAAATTGTGCGTTTACATTCCATCTCCATTATCACGACGCACAATAAAAACAGCTCTGATCACTGCGTCCATCAGTTGTTGACGTTTGTAAATGCCACAGATAAAGATGTGGCTGTCGGCCGCTTCAGAGCTCATGCTGCCGGTGCAAATGCAACCAGAAAACGGCCCGAGGGGGAAATTGGTTCTCTAGGAACCCCCATGCTGGCTAGTTCCTAGAACTGAGTTCTTAGAACTACGTGATTCGAAATCGACTTCCATAGTATGGAAAAAAAATACTATGCAAGTCAATGGCTACCGTCAACTATTTGGTTACCAACATTCTTCAAAATAATTTGTTCAACAGAAGAAATAAACTCGTACCAGTTTGGAATGGCTTGAGGGTGAGTAAATGATGACCAAATTGTAATTTGTGGGTGAACTATACCTTTAATTTCTTACGCAGTGTTTTTTTCTCAAGTAAATTTATCTTGTTTTAAGGATTTTTAGATGTAACTGGACAATTAAACAAAAATACTTGTTAGGAATACTTTTGTAGTGTATTAAGCGAGATGATGTTACAGTTAGATAGTCAATATTGTAAAATAAACCCGTTCAGGGTGACATAAGACCCCTCCACTTCATGTCAGGGTCCTGATCATGTCCTCTTTTGGAGTTTTTTTCTGACAATTCATCAAGAAGATGTGCACTCACCACGACGGTGATCCCATCTTTCTCTAGTGGAGATTTGTCGTAGGTTATTTCACAAACTCTGACCACCGTCGTGACACCATACTTCTTAAGATCCTAAAGCATGATGGGAAAGGAAAAAAATGAATTCAGGGAAAAAAAACAAGGCAGTAGGGCATACAAATAAGCAATATCGCATTCATAATCGCAGATGAATCGCATTCGATTATGAACGCGATATTGCCTAGCTTGTCAGTGAACTACGGCTCTATGTATTAAATGCCGCTCCATCTGAAAGCAAGTGATGGCGATTTACTACCAATCACGGAACCGGCTTTACTGACGAGATGCGCATGACAATCGCATGCGATTAATTGCACAGCCCTACAAGGCAGACAATCACCATTTGTTCTGACAATTTTTCCAAATTAAAATACAAACACAATCATTTTAATGGGGGGAAAAGTAAGGTAAGCTGCCCATGAACACGCTCCGTCCCTCATCCCTGCCATGTGACGGAGCACTGGGATGGGTTTCCATGGAAATGGAGGCTTTGTGGATGTGCCGTTATCATTAGAGCCTCTATGGTTCACACACACTTTCCCAGCAAGGTAAGAATGAGTGGGCCATGTGACAGCGCGCAGTTGTCTTGAGACAGATCATGTGAGCCAGGACGGGACATACTGCTAAGAGTGTGCGTTCAAGCGAGAAGGTGGGAGAAAACAGACGGTGTAAAGTGTCGGGGGTAGACAGTATACAAATTCTCACCTCTATGAAGCTGCTCAGAGTGGAGTTCGTTGGGTTGTGTGTGATTAAGAACCTCATGTTCTTGTAGCACACCTCCACAGGAGCCGGCCGGTTCATCCGAGCCATTGTGCGTCCTCCAAACGGTTAACAAGCAAATTCACTTTGCGGATGCTCTTTGCGATTTTGTTCGGTCTCTGATCTTTCTTCGTGAATAAGACTCCTCGACGTTCAAAGTCCCCAATATCTTGTATCCTCTCTCTAATGGCTTACTGTAGCCAGAGAGGCAAGATCACCCCATTAGATTTGTGAGGAGTTTCGGGTGGCAGGACCACAGACGGCAGAGGAAAGAGAGTCTCAGTGCATCCAGAGAATCCAGAAGTCGTTTTTTGCCCCCCGGGTTTAGACGTGTAGATGTTGAGCGTGGCAGTAGTCTCCAGTCCTCTGCAAGAACGCCATGGACAAAGCCACTACCGAAGGACAAAGCTGTTGGAAAGAGAATCAGGAAAAAAAAAGATAAATGAGTTTTCTTCTCTAAAATTAACTGACACGCAGAAGCAGAGCAGTCCGCTGAAAACAAACATGACGCACACATGACAGCGTGGCTCACGTTAACTGTGAGTATGTGACCGCAGATTACATACAGTGTCCCCGAACCCACCCACACACACACACACTCAAAACATTGCGCAACAAAGAGCCTGATAGGGACATGAGACTTCACAATAAGCAGAAAACTAGAGTATGTTTCCCAACTTTTTTGCACTTTTGCATTTTTTAATGCATTTCAGTTTTATAGTGCTTTTATGAACCTTTTAATTTTGTTTTACAAATTGAAACATCACTTACCTTTTTTTTGCACATACACTGCTTGTTTAAAATTTTTAGTTTTTATATACATTTAAAAGGTAGCAAAATTTGGTTATAAGGAATCATTTAAATAACTTTAAACAGTAAAAGTTCAACAAATGACAATTGCAAAAATCACACGTGATTCCAGCATTTCTGATCAAAAAGTCTGTTACTTACCCGCACTACGTCCCTAAGTAATATTTTTAGTGTTATGGATTACAATCCATTCTGGCTCTAGCACAGGTGAACGCTGAGAGATTCAGATGTATGAATGCTGCTCTCATGCGCTCTAGAGTTTTACTGAGCGCTCCCCGCTGATCTGCAACTGTAGGGACCTACACAAGTGTCTTCAGCAGTTAAAGGTGCAGAGACTCACTGAGTGTTGACAGAAGTACTGCTAGCGTCACCATGCCACTAACTGTAAATTATGCTTCTATAAAAGCACTGCAAGAGTCGTTGAGTGGCTTACTGATTATAGTTTGGAATTAAGTATAAACTGCATACTACTGTATAATTTATACCACACACTACTTTGAAGTAAAATTACAGTATGTGACACTTGTCACTAGACATGTGTTGGTTTGGTGTAATATTGTTTGTTGAGGTAATGAATATGCATGGTATTGTTAACGCACATTTGTTTCTTTTCTATCAACCGGTTAAAATTTATAACACTTCGTAAAAGACTTTGATGTAAACAACCCCAATATGGACGAGAAGCATGGTGGAGGGAGGAATGCTGCGAATACTTTATCGTCCTTTAAAAGCATAAAGTTGTAGGTTCTGAAGTAAAATATATTGGGCTCCAAAAAACTTTATAGAGGGGTTGTATATCGAAGACAGTTTTGATCTGTTCACATAGGGCTGGGCGACAAAAAAATGATATCTCATATTTTTAGGCTGAATGGCAATATATGGTACATACATTTCTCAATATTTTCTATGATTTTCTATTTGGATAAAAAGCCACATTTTTTTTTTACATTTTATAAAAAAGAAAAAAAAAAAAGGCATTTCATATTCTGCCCAATGTTGTCCTAAAAACTTGTATATTGGAGGCTACGAAAATAAATATAGTGAATGCAACCACATAGGCTGTATAATATCGTGGCAAAAAAAATCATGTTCTAACATAACATTATAATCTAAAAACAAAACAACATGCTTTTTAAAGCAGATGTTACCATCACTACATTAAAAATGGAAATTAATAATAACAAAAGCACAGACCAAATGTTAACTGGTAAGAACACACACTCACTCACCTGACCATAGTAATTATACTAGCCTATATTTCATTTACCCCATTACAATGGTCCCTAGTTTATAGTTACTGCTATCATAAAAAATACTTACCTGCAGGTTTAAAATTCAACACACTATGCCCAACAACAAATATTTGAGCAAAATGTATATTTTAATTGCGTTATGTTGGTTTCATTCACTAAATATAGTCACACAAGTCTGTGAAGATAAGTGGAGATTTGCTTGACAGGAAAATGGAAATATCTGCATGACTTTCTAACATTTACAGATGAAACTTAAGTTTTATGCACTGAGGAAAACAATGCTCAAACGCATTGAACCTCACAAGTAGCTGTCAGAGCACCTGACTCGGCAAGCCACATTAAACTATATGCATTAACTATAACTTATGAGCTATTTTGAAGCCCTTCATATAAAGCATGTCTCTAATTTAGGACAATTTGGATTATGCACACTCCGCACACGCGCTCGCAACATCAAACTACTGTATATCGATACATCTGTATTTCCTGTTCTTATATATATATATATATATATATATATATATGACAGCGACAGTGGTGGAAATGTCAACGAAAGTTGTGGGACGGACCTCCAAAGCTACAGGCCCGATAGACTTTCCACTCAGTCTGATCTTGAGGCAGATTCTGTGGGTAAGACCAGTCATCTACGGCCTCTGGAGACACGGTCTTATGGAGGTCCGGGACAGTACACACATCCCTGAGTCTACTTGATGTAGTGAAATTATCCTTTTTTTATATATATATATATATATTTATATATATATATATATATATATATATATATATATATGAAAAGTTCATTTGCAAAAACCGATAAACGTCACTTTAAAAAAAAATTTGCTGATTGGTGTGCATTATTCTCCATATATAGCGCGATCTGAACCCTAACACGTTTTGTCAAAAAAGCCGGTTTTGTCCACTTTCAAGGCATCGCGAGTTCACGCTTTACTGCAGAAGCCGACAAGCGCCCTTGTTTGTGAACAGAAACCGATAAGTCCATTTTAGCGAATCAGCGCACTGTATTCAGGTCAGGTGACAAGGCTACTTTCACTTTGAAAAGACGCGCTAGCTGAGAGGAGTTTCGTCAAAGCTGACCAAAAGTGATCGAGGATGGATAATTTCGACAAACTTGATGAACCTGTGATATCTTCTTCAGGGCGAAAAATAAAATAACGTTTTCACGGAACCGTGCAAAAGCAGCGCATTACAATGGTGAAGGAAAAGCTCCGTGTATTGCATGTAATCACATCCATACAGTTTATGATCACAACAACAACAACGTTTGTCAGGCATCTACATTGTCATCTGAGGAGATTACAGAGATTAAATGACTGTTATTTTAAACTCTAAAACATGAAATGTGGAGTTATCTGCTTTTGCCAAAAAAGGACTGTTGGAGTTATCTGTTTTTGCTATAAAACAAACTTTTAATATGTAAAAAAAAGAAACCTACTTTCAATGAACTTTAATTTTGTAAATCACCTGTATTTAAGTTATTATTTCTTAATCAAAACAACCCAACTGCAGTTTGATTGACATTACTTGGATTGCGCAATAAAAAAAAACTTGACTTCTGGGGAAGAAAAAAAATAAATAGTTTTTTGCAAATTAACTCATCATATGCATATATTGTAAAAACTCAATATACCACCCAGTCTGATGTTCACAATGGCATTTGGTCAGATTTTCCATGTTTTCCAAAGTGGAAAAACAGCACTGCACAACACTTCATGGAGGAAAAAAGAAGTCAAACAGTATGTACATGTTTCCAAACAGTCATTCAACACCAAATACCTAAATACATAATGTTTATTTTCAAATATTTGTTAACACTTTTACTACATTTAATCTGGACTAACGCATGCTAGTCTAGAAAAGGATATCTAGATAATGGTTGAAGATGTTCTGATTATTTATACTGTTCTTTATAGTTGTGTTATTTTGCATATTAATATATCTGAAACATTCGTTTAAATTTTTTAATTGAAATATAAAAATAAAAAAGTCATCAAACTTGTCAATAGGAGGAAAATACTTGAGTTTATCTTTTCATCCTTTTTTTGTAATGTAATTCAATATTGTGATAAAACATCATAATATGAAAATTTGACTGTCACATGCCTACTTCTTGTCACTTAAGACGGCACTCTGAGTCCGCACACTTTCCTCCAGTGTTTGAGTGTTGATTTTGGCAGTGTTAAGCATTTTTTAACAAGTACTATTTATTCAACTCTATAATGTCAAAATCATATTATAAATAGCACTGTACATGTAATGTAAATAATGAATTATTGTAAAAGATGGTCATTTGAGTTCTGTGCTCCTGCAGCACTGAGTAAATGCTTCAAAATCAGGCGCATTAAGACTTCATTTGGGAAGTTGTATTAGGCCTTTAACTGCAATCCAAATACGCCATTTATGGCTGGTAACTAATTAAAACTTTAATACTGAAGCTTAACCTAATTTCCGTTTCTTCTCTTCAAAATAAACTTTTTCTAAATGTAATCCACGCTTCCAAAATTGCTCATTGCTCATACACAAACAAATCATTTAATTCACTTTGTAGTGCAATAGAAAGAATAAAACAATGACAACCAAAAAACAATGACCTATTTAAACTAGTTAATATAAGCCTACTTTGAACAACTTCACTGAGGAACAAAATCAAGGCTGTGAGGGTCGATATACACTGGATTTTTCACTATATGTTTTCTGCAATGTCTGAAAAACAGGGGCACAACAGCTTGTCACTGGGACAGTACCATCAATGAGACACCTATGCACCTTCTTTACCCCTAAAGCGTGCATATTAGTACCTCAGAGTAGTATTATATACCCTTGAGCTACATCAGTGTGGAGCAATGAGCTGTTGAACAAAGAGCAGCATGTAAAACAAACAGTGAGAAGAATACTTCTGACAGGTCCACCGGGGGTCCGGCCCTGAGGTGCTGTACTCGTTTACTTCATGCCGAGTAAGGTTAATTGGGTGGTTCTGTGCTATATCAACAGCACACAAGGGTCACACAGATTCAGTGAGACACACAGAGAGACTTGTGAAGATCTGCTAAACCCACAGCATTAGCATGAACTTCAGTGCTGCAGGTAACCATGACAGTGTTGCGCTTGTCTTCAAAGGCCAATTACCAGCTCTTGTCCCATAAGACTGCAAATACTGGTTAAATATTTGTGCTGACAATTGTAAGTGCTGCTGTGGGCATCTGGGACCTTTGTGTGGCGGCACTAACAAATAATCCACAGCAAAACAGAGACGGGAAAGTAAGGGGAAAGAAATTTGTCAAAGATGAAGAGGCAATATGGGTTGGAAATCGTAGTAAGTCCCGTAAGAAATAAACAACACACAACAACTACTTAGATATTAATTTCTACACATAAACAGGCGCCGTGATTCTCCATGTCAAACAAACTGGCCCCTCAGAAGCATCTTGGAGCAGGTTGAGTTGCTATATTCAGCCACCAAGTGTCTGGACTGTGCCAAAATATGGCTTCTTCTGAATGTCAGGTTGTAGACATGTGAACTTCCTGAAGGATATATGTGTACTTGACAACTTGAGAAACATGAGTCTACTTGAGTGAGCAGGAAAATAATACATATTTTAAAATCAACCAGTTGGTTTTACACAAGTCCTGCTTAATTAGGCTGGGTCACGTCCTCCAGACAAGATCTGATGTGTTTTTAGCAATGCATGGACACTAAAGCAAATCAACAGCATAACTGAGAAATATTATAAACTTCATAGCTAAATAATAGTAATGCACTGAAATTGACAGCCAAAAATATTAGATCGAAGCAGCAGCAACAACAACAAAAATACATGAATTTGATTTCGGAAGAAATACATTTTTAAGTGGCCTACTGACCGAACCAGTAACTTTTAATTAAGAGTTTCTACTGTGTCCACATCTATTTTGTGCACACAAATTGGACAAGCTAGAACAGGTAAACATCAGGTCAGCAGTGCCAATGCTCATCGCAAAAAAAGTAGCGATATGTCAAATTTGGCTAAAATATCGAGAGGTGGCTTGTTGCTGAAGAACTTTACTATGACGGGTTTAATTTCCCCGAGAACACGACACCCTGAACAGTATAACGAGATCAACTGACAAATTTATTCTGTTTCAGGGGGAAATAAATCATAATAAATGAGGTTTTTTTTTCCTATGGTGGGAAGTTCCTGAGAAAGTTTGTATTTACGACTATTTACGATTTACGAGATTGCAATTACAATTTTGGGTACATCTGATATGTTTGAAGGAAGATGGAGATGTAGCCTACCTTTTTCTTCAAAACGAATTAAACAATTTTTAAACTCTACATTTACAAAATGATAAATAATGTGCAGTTTTTTTGTTTGTTTTTGCTTTACGTTTTTATTCAGTTCATGAAGGTACTGTAAACTAAATTGTTATATATTCTATCGTAATTGTCATGTTTCTACATTGTAGAATACATTGTATTCTGTACATGCAAATTAGTTTTACATTAGAGGATAAAATAATCATTTAATTCATTTTAATAAATTTACTGTTAACACAGATGCTGCAACACTGATAAGCTACCACTAAATATTGTAGAAACTTATTTTGCTGTAAAGTTGCTTTGCAATGATTTGCATCGTGAAAAGCATTGTACAAATAAACTTGACTTGACTTGATATGGCCTAATGGCAGTTACTGAAATACGAAGTCTGCATGTTCTGTCTTTGTGTGAATGAGCGGCACAGTTTCATCTACTAAACATCGTGATGCTTGTGTTTTCAGCGTCTGCCATGAACCTCATATTGAGCTGATCTAAAAGTCATTTCAAAAGCATTTCACCATTTAATTGAATTTGGTTATGAAAAGGAAAGGAAAGGAAAGGAAAGGAAAGGAAAGGAAAGAAAAGGAAATTGTGCTGTTGGGGGTTCAGTGAGGGTCTTACCTCAGTCGTGGTATTGAGGGTGGAAGAGAGCGCTGGTTATTCACTCCCCCCACCGACAATCCCTTCTTGTACTGAGACTCGAACCCACGACCTTTGGATTACAAGTCCGACTCTCTAACCATTAGGCTGTTAAAAAAAATACAGAAAATACATAAATATAATACTATTGTACAAAGTAGGGCTGGGTGATTTTTTTTTGTTTTATAAATTAATTCAAATGTAATGTTTTGCCATGATTCAAATTTTTTTTTAAATCAAGGAATCACAATTTTGAATAAAAGTATTAGGCAACGTTGCAATTAGACACCTGCAATACGCTAACGATAACAATTGGGATAAAAAAAAAATTAGGCTATCTAAAAATTTTGATTTAATTAGTTTGAATATTAATTGACTTAGAATTTGTAGGCCTTTTTAAATTGTATTTCTGAACATCTAGGATATGTCTAAGACAAGTTTCTACATGTGCCTTCATACTGTATTTCATGCATGTATTCTGCAAATATATTTAACAAGATCATTTGTTTTACATTTACACCATGTTGACCACTTAACGTGGACTGCACTCGGAAGAGAACCTATTAAAACAGTATTTTAGGGAATAATCACACAATTTTTCATTTAAAAACTAAATTTCTGTTGTGCAGAACACTGTTTGCCAAAAAATGAAAGGGATCAATTTCATTTGATTACATTTTGATTCATTAAATTGTTGAAGGTTTATGCATTCATTTATTTGCAACCATTTTTGATAATAAATTTGTATTAATTGAAAACACAGAATCCAGAAAAAATGAAAACCGAATTTCCGAATAAAATAAAACACTATTGTGTACATTTGTATAAATTGTTAGTTTCATTAACTCAATTAAGCATCATTTTTTTATTATTAAAATTTAATTAAAACCATTAAAACCGAATCCAGAAAAATTTAAACTAAATGGATTTCCTAATGGACTGCCATTGTATCCCTCACACTACTGTATAGATATCAGCTGACCACTAATGTACAGCACTGTGTACAGCACTGTGGACTTTACTCAAACCATGAAGTCATCTCATATCCATGGAGCTCCATGGTGGCATAACTTCATAAGCCCCATCCATGGTGATAAACAAATTATATTTGGAGGGAATATTGTGTACTTGTGCCGCAGCAGCTGATGGGCCCTCAGGGACAAATCTGCACCTACACAGCTATGTGCTTTCCACAGGGATAGTACAGTTGGTCTTCAATAATCTCAGACGCATGGATCACCATGGCAGGAATTTGCCCAGCTACGTGCGAGTCGTCATGACTGTGGTGCCATGAAAGCAGGAGGCCCCTTCACTTAGAACCATTATACAGTGATGTATATCACACACTACCCCGCCTGCATTAGAGCTGACCACTAATGTACAGCACTGTGTACAGCACTGTGGACTTTACTCAAACCATGAAGTCATCTCATATCCATGGAGCTCCATGGTGGCATAACTTCATAAGCCCCATCCATGGTGATAAACAAATTATATTTGGAGGGAATATTGTGTACTTGTGCCGCAGCAGCTGATGGGCCCTCAGGGACAAATCTGCACCTACACAGCTATGTGCTTTCCACAGGGATAGTGCAGTTGGTCTTCAATAATCTCAGACGCATGGATCACCATGGCAGGAATTTGCCCAGCTACGTGCGAGTCGTCATGACTGTGGTGCCATGAAAGCAGGAGGCCCCTTCACTTAGAGCCATTATACAGTGATGTATATCACACACTACCCCGCCTGCATTAATCTCAGGAATATTGGTTTGCATTTCATCAAGTTGGCTTCAAAATCACACTCCTCAGTCTGACTGAACTGGCCTTTCACCTATAAAACCAACCTGCACATCGCCAGCGCTGTTCATTTAACAGTCATAACATGATGTGCCATTTATTTTCATTATGAACATTTGAGCTCTCCTGGCTCAATTCAATAGAATTCTATGAGGAAAGACATTTGATTGTTGATGACAATGATGACAAAAACTATTCAACAACAAAATTACCACTGGTTTGTGACGCATGTTCTATATAGTTTGAATGTGTTCTATGTTCTTTATAATATGAATGTGTGCAGTATGAATGAAATCCAGATGGACTGCATTAATGTTGTCAACTTCATGTGACTTACAGTTCAGTTGCGTCACTTCACATAATACTCTTTTCTCATACTCCTACTAGGCTTATATAGTAAGGAATAAGGAGGTGGTTTATGCATGTAAACTCACCGACAAGTCTCTTTTTTGTGGCAATTGACAGCATGTCATGAGCCACATTTCCATTACAGATTTGCGCAAAACTTTTGTGATATTTTATCATTTGATAAAAAACGTATTGATTGCATTTGCCGATTAATGTCATTAACCGATGTAATATGACTAAAACTTTTTTTTTCTGTCATGGGGACAGAATTGGTAGGTTTACGTATATCGTAGCCACTGCACTAGCCATTATTTTGAATTGAAGGAGACGCAGGCATGTATCTTTAGCGAAGCAGTGCAGAGAGACACTTCTGAAACGTGTCGCAGCGCGGCTGGTATAAACAAGCATTCACTAGAGTGGCCTCAATCAGCTCTGGTGGCCGTGTCGAAGCTAAATAAGGGGTTATCCAAGCATTAATGGTAAGGAAAGCACCTTATACTTGAGAGCGCCCACGTATGAGGTGTTTTTTGGAGGTTCTAGCACATTAAAGAATGATCATGTGACTTTTACGTATGCCAGGTGACCTTTAAATGTGAAAACAAAAACTGGTTTCATTGCAGTTTTGCAATATATACCTTTTTTGAACTGCCTGAAAAACCACCTCTTATATCGCAAAACTTGTTTTGCGATATAAGGGAGTTTTTGCAAAATGTATGTTTCCTTTGGGTGTATTTTCAATTCGCAATTTCAATTTGCGCAATTTGAAGGGTAATGGAAATAAAGCCATAGATGAGGGTGGATCTTAATTTGTATTGAACACAGAACATCTAGTGATTCTAACGGAATCCTGATATTTCAGTTTTTTAAAAAATCATCATATTATTTACTAGCAATCGCCAAGAAAGTAAAGAAGCACAGAGTACTTCAGAAGATCTGGCGTGGTATTAACCTGGAACCGTTTTTTTTTTTTTTCAGATATCACTTCTGGCATTTTCCTGCTGTAAGGAAATGGACTCCTTCAGATGTACCTCATGGGTCTCGCTGCTAACAGTCTTTAAACACAGCTGAACACATCGAGTAGGCCCACTTACAGGAAAACAGGAAGAGGCCAACAACCTCCAGGTGCCTTTGAGCAAAACAACATGTGTATGAGATGAGTGGTTTCCTTATGAAAAGATACATTATTTCAGCAATCAACAAGTTAAGAACGGCAGGTAACATGCTGAAAACATCTGCTGTAAGCAAGCTGGGCCACTTAAAAAAAACACTCTTCTTTTTGAATTAAGAAATTAGTGTTCATTTATGTTTTAGTAATAGTTTTAATGAAAATGTTCTTTAAACGTACTCAGCATTTTGTCATGGCATATTCATTTAAGTCTATTTTATTTTGACTGAAATGTCATATAATTGTATTCAATGAAAACTACATTAGGAGATTAATCTCATATACAGACTAGGATGTGTTGAAGTGAGAATTAAACCGCTAGCAGAGCGGTTCACTGGCTTTCAGCTCAAGTAGATCAATATCCAACATACCTTTTTTAATTAAAATTGTTTCATTGTCGTCACAATGTGTCTTTTTCATCATGTCTCAATTACAATTAGTGCAACTCATCATCAACAAAAATGTTATTATAAAGTAATTTCACTGACGAAAAAACTAAAACGAAAATTTCTAGGGTTCTATGATTTCTATGATGTGTACAATGTGGGCTCGGAATGAAGATTCTTTATTTTTTTAAATATACATTTGTTTTATATATTAACATATAAAATGAAAATAGACTTTGTCAAAAAATATATATATAATAATTTCATAGGACCCTAAAATTTCACATTAAAAACGCCACAATCCTCTGGGATTGTCTTTCACAAGAAGCTGGACAATATGGCCTTCCTGTAAACCCCTAAGAGACCACCAGCGGTCTGGTCTGGAGGTCTGTCTGAATGCAGGAATCCGAATTCTCACAGAACTCTAAAAGGTTAGGACTGCCCAAATTTGGCAGAGCAGGGAAGGGGATCACAACACAGGAAATTCCTCATCCTGTCTCGCAAATATCAATGAAACACACACACTTCAGTGCGCAATGAACACTGGTCAGTGAGAGGACAGCATGACCCTGTGTCAACAAATTAGCACTCATACACCTGCATTATCATAGTCTGATTAACAAAGTAGTAGCAGCAGTTTAAGCAAGAGCAAATAAAGCCAGAACGCATTATCTAGTCAAAGTGGATATTTTGGATGCCGTTTTTTTTCATGGGACATTCCCTGTCTGCAGCTGTGAGTTTTCAAACAACACGCAAACCTCACGCTGATGTCAGAGGGTTTCCTGTCTGAGAAATGCAGCTGGACAGTCAAAAAATAAAAAGGAAAGCAAACACAAAGATGGGGGAGGCAAACCAGTGTTTGAAAAAATAAGGCAATTTTGAAACGATTACAAACAACATTAACATCATTTTGGCATTGCCCTACAAATTTTTACACAATATTCTGTTTCACTTAGAAATATGTAATATTACTATTTTAATGACTATTTTAATTATGTCATTATTTCCTTTCTGGGCTTTGAAAGTGTCAGTTGTGTTGCTGTTTATGCAGGGTCGGAAAGCTCTTGGATTTAATCAAAAATATCTTAATTTGTGTTCTGAAGATTAACGAAGGTCTTACGGGTTTGGAACGTAGTAGGGTGAGTAATTAATGACAGAATTTTCATTTTTGGGTGAACTATCCCTTTAATGTAATCCTAACATGCAATCAAATTTCCTAGTGGATATTGTTTTGTAATAATACCCTCTTTAAATGTAATGCAGTGTGTGAGCTGGACTCTTCCAGAAGAATCAACCATGAAGGAGAGGGGAAGGGAGTCTTTAATTACCTTACAATTAATTAATTTTAACTGAATTTGACATTGACATTCAATTATCTTTTTCTCCTCAAATTTATTTTAGTAGATATACATGTATAATCACAAAGCAGATTAAACTGATTGTGGAACAGTTTATTGCCTGCTAGTCAAAAATCTTATGTTATTACATACCCTACCATTCAAAGGTTTAAATTAATAAATAAATAAGAGGAAGAAAGAAAGAATGAAGCATTAAATTGATCAAAAGTGACAGTAAAGACATTTATAATTTTACAAAAGGTTTCTATTTCAAGTAAATTCTTTTGAACGTCTATTCATCTAAGATTCCTGAAAAACTTTATGACAGTTTCCGCAAAAAATATTAAGCACCTCAACTGTTTTCAACATTGATAAGAAATGTTTCTTGAGCAACAAATCAGCTTATCAGAATGTTCATGTGAAACTGAAGACTGGGGTAATGATGCTGAAAATTCAGCTTTGATCACAGGAATAAATTCTATTTTAAAATGTATTCAAATAGAAAACAATTCTTTTAAATAGCAATAATATTTCACAATATTACTGTTTGTATGTTTGATCAAATAAATGCAGCCTTGGTGACTATACGAGTCTTCTTTCAAAAACATTTTAAAAAATAGTAACACCGTCCAATTCTTGCTATTAACAAACCATTAACTATGACTTTAGCCTCAATAAATTTGCTGCTTATTAATAGTTAGTAAGGTTGATCAGGTATTGGGTAGGATTAGGGATGTAGTATATGGTCATGCAGAAAATGTGCTTTCTAAGTGCTAATAAACAGCCAATATGTTAATAATAAGCATGCTAATAAGCAACTAGTTAATAGTGAGAATTGGTCCATATTAGGCCTGGGCGATAAAATGGTATCGATATTTATCGACGGTACACCTTCTATAACGATATAAAAAATGTTCGATATAGTGCATGATGTAGGCACATGCTATGAGTGACGCAGACAGCACACACAAACACGAACAAATGCTGAAATGAGTGCTGTGCCTTCCTGTGATGAGGAGATTGTGAATAAAGAATGAATATTAGTCGAATTTAAAATAAACATTTGCATTTAAATGTTAGGTGTGCATCAGGGAGCGTCATCAGTGGTGCGCGAGATGTGGTGATGTAAGTGACGTTGTTGCATTTTCATGTTTTGTTAGTCTAGCCCACGAGACGCGCCGCTGCTGCGTTATTCATTCAAAATATTAGAGAAATATAGAAGCTCAATGCGGAGAAGGTCTTGAACGGGTTCAAACCGAAACAAAGCCATTCACACAGAACGCAATTTAGCGCATTTTTTTAGTCGGACAAATATGACTGCTGCACTCGCCTCTCACAAGAGATGTATAGAAAGCCATGCAAAGTTAAAACGGTTTAAACTTTTAGAAAACACGTCACGAATTTGTGGAGGTTTATTCCTTTTCACTGCGTCTAATATGTTTTTAAATGCAATCTGTGTGAATGGCGCTTCGGCTCTTTGGATTAAGCAAAATTAATGCATAAATACATAATGCTCTTTTGTTCATAATTGTTTATGCAATTTACGAAATTATTTTTTATTTTTATGAGTTAATTTAGACGTAATGCACGTTTTTTTATAGAGTTACTTGCTAGCGTTGACAATTTAATTGCGCTGCATTATTTTGCTCATTGCGCCCTCCTGTGGCCTCGGGAAACAAGCCAAAAGTTTCCTTAAGACCTATTCAATCTGCATATAAAACATTAGAAATGAGATATATGTTTAATTTTTATTTTGTGTTTGATTGTTAAAACAAAATTTTTTTGTTGTTTGTTTAACTATTACAGTGGTTAAATAAAAATAATAATTCTATTGTTCTTTGTTTTAAAAAATGTCAATAATTATCGATACCGAATGATATGAAACACTATATCGTTGATAATTTTTTTTTGCTATATCGCCCAC
>NW_015505427.1:677992-684196 GCF_001515645.1 Sinocyclocheilus grahami | reverse complement strand
ATATTAGTCGAATTTAAAATAAACATTTGCATTTAAATGTTAGGTGTGCATCAGGGAGCGTCATCAGTGGTGCGCGAGATGTGGTGATGTAAGTGACGTTGTTGCATTTTCATGTTTTGTTAGTCTAGCCCACGAGACGCGCCGCTGCTGCGTTATTCATTCAAAATATTAGAGAAATATAGAAGCTCAATGCGGAGAAGGTCTTGAACGGGTTCAAACCGAAACAAAGCCATTCACACAGAACGCAATTTAGCGCATTTTTTTAGTCGGACAAATATGACTGCTGCACTCGCCTCTCACAAGAGATGTATAGAAAGCCATGCAAAGTTAAAACGGTTTAAACTTTTAGAAAACACGTCACGAATTTGTGGAGGTTTATTCCTTTTCACTGCGTCTAATATGTTTTTAAATGCAATCTGTGTGAATGGCGCTTCGGCTCTTTGGATTAAGCAAAATTAATGCATAAATACATAATGCTCTTTTGTTCATAATTGTTTATGCAATTTACGAAATTATTTTTTATTTTTATGAGTTAATTTAGACGTAATGCACGTTTTTTTATAGAGTTACTTGCTAGCGTTGACAATTTAATTGCGCTGCATTATTTTGTTCATTGCGCCCTCCTGTGGCCTCGGGAAACAAGCCAAAAGTTTCCTTAAGACCTATTCAATCTGCATATAAAACATTAGAAATGAGATATATGTTTAATTTTTATTTTGTGTTTGATTGTTAAAACAAAATTTTTTTGTTGTTTGTTTAACTATTACAGTGGTTAAATAAAAATAATAATTCTATTGTTCTTTGTTTTAAAAAATGTCAATAATTATCGATACCGAATGATATGAAACACTATATCGTTGATAATTTTTTTTTGCTATATCGCCCACCCCTAGTCCATATACTAAAATGTTACCAGAAAAATCTACTTAATCTATTTAATACCAATCTTATCATGTCTGTTGCACAAAAAGCACAATATCAATCACTACTAATGACTGTTTCTAAACAGGTTTCCCAAACACAATGCACATTAAACCAGAGATGCAAACAGGTAAGGAGGAAAAAACGTGAGAACATTGCGCGGATTGGGGGCATGCACCACACAGAAATTATTTTAAAGATATTTGCTTTACACGCTCATTTGTAGTTACTTTAAGGTATTTTTTTATATTTGTAGTACCTTGTATATCCAAAACTGTAATTTTTCACACACAAAAAAAACAAAACAAACATCTTGTTGCAACATTTTACAAAAATCAAGATTGAATATATTTGGTCAAAATCCTGTCTCATAAAAGATGAAGGCTATTTAAGACAATATTTGCGGATTAGATGGCAATGCTGACCTAAAGTGCAAAATGTTTGCCCTCTCTCTCTTTACTCTCTATCCCACATCTAAGACCTCAAATAAATAAAATATTACAGTTTTAAACAATTTTTGAAGTAAAGAGTAAAGAAAATACTATACAAAACTCATTGAAAAAACCAGGGGCCAGTTACATAAACTTAGCCACCATGTTAAGACTGTGTCTTAAGTACTAGTTTGACCAACTAGCAGTTGCCAAGGGGCAATCAGTCTTACTTTTCCAATACAAATATGACCAATGTACCATACTGAACATTAAATAACTGAATTAAAAAAGTTACGACCAGTCTTGAAGAAAAAAAAATAGATGACCAACTTAAGACTAGTCTAAAAAGTTTATGCAACCGGACACAGTTCTTTATTTACCCTTGTAAGATCACAAGTACCCTTGTAAGACTCCCTTTGCAAGACCCCCCCCCCCCCCAAAAAAACACATCCTCTTCCACTTGTTGCTCTTTTAACGTAAAGACAGACAGTAAAGGGAAAAACCTGTCTGATCTCTGTCATTCTACTCTTCTTTCCATTTTGCTTCTATAATCCGAAATAATTCGTTGTTTTATGTTAAGAGGAGGCAGCCTAATCCCTGGATTATATTTATATACAAAATACAATAATCTGTATTTTTTTAATACAATGAAATAATGTAAAATATGCATACAAAAAAAATCAGGACTGAAACCAGGTTTGTGACATTGATTTAAAAAAACGCAAGCTATTCGTGGACGGTGGGAAGTCAAATTCCTGGATATTTCTATATATGTGAAATATAATAATTTATAAAATGTAACACTAAAAATCAAACAACACACACACATGCCCTTAAATATATAACACATTGCAACAATTTTAATTTTCTATCACAATACACATGGGGGGCAAATACATTTTCATTCCTGAACAACATTTCTGCAATGCAATCAGTACACTAATAATCACTAAACCCCCCCCCCCCATAAAAACACTTACTCATTGGATCTAAGCAAATCTCATACTGTAGGTGACCTATTTTGATCTAAAAAAAGTGAGTTGTCACTGAAAGGTGAGGAGCTTGAATCCAAGTTAAACTGTGATAGAAGAAAGCAGCATACAAAATTTTACACACTTAGACTTTAAGCATGGGCTTCATATTTTACATTTTATATCTCCATTTTTTTAAATTTTAAACTTATAGCATGATTTGTGAATAATTTCCTGACTGAACACCAGAAGTGTTGCCTGTTTAAACAGCCTGACATGGGGGGCGAATGAGTTTTCCCTCTTTTCCCACCCTGTCTCCTCATGATTAAATCCCAGGCTTGCGTCACAGCAGGCTCGGGCAGCCACCCATGGCCCTCCACTGGATTAATTAAAAGCATTTCTATTATAACCACTTCATGGGATGAGAACAATAAGCCACTGTAAAAGAGCAATACGACATTGGGAGGTAGATCTGTCCATACAGAGTGATTGCTTTCACTGGTGTTTCAAGTTAATGGATGCAAGACAATCAAAACCACTGGTTATGTTCACTGTTGTGTAACTTCCTGTGGAGATAACAGGCTTTTCAAATAATGTGTGATTATATATCACGAACTAAAGGTGATTTTAGTTGGCAAATAGCATTCTATACTTAATGCATTGTGGTTAGTTTTTACTTGACTTTTGAGAGACCACTCTTTTCATTTTTATGTGCAATTTGTATGAAAAAGTCTGTGGACAGCTCATGAACACAAAGTATGATCCAGAAACTAGAACAGCATGTTTCATTTTTGATTTTGATTTGTTGAGATACAAGCTTGCTGATGTTTTAAAACCTCTTTACATCCTCTTTCACATCTGCCCTTGATTCAGACTGTATTTCCAGGGCATATTTCTTTCTTCCATTAACACTGAGAATCAAATATGAATGATTATAGGACACAAGAGAGTCCTAGTGCATTGATATCTTGGCCACTAATGGTAAATACACTGGAGTTCAGAATGATTCATCTTTACGTGAACTATTAATTAACGCTCCATCTCATTACCCTAACAAGCCTGAACCAGATGGGCCTCTCGAGGACCTCTGTACGGTGACGCATTTGATGTGAGAGTCAGGGGATGTCATGAGAGCTGTCATCGTGGTTACTGAATCAAATGTATGGAACAATGGATTCATGAAGGTGAAGAGTCAGTCTGAAGCTCTGCAAATCCAGATTAAGCTTTGTTATCTGATATGTGGAGAGTGTTGGCTAAATACTTCACTTACTGCACCTCAGTCCACAACTAATGTGCTGAACATAATTAAAAGCAGATGCACAAGATGGAAACCACCAGTGTTTCCTGAGGTGCTTTTAAGGAAAGACACAGTGCTTGAATCTGCAACATCATGGCCAAAGATGATATCATCAACTGAATCGGTCAGACTTTTCCACTGCGTGGTACGACTCGGCTCGGTACGGCTCAGTACGGCACGACACGGCTCAGTTTGCGTTTCCACTGCAGTTTAGTATCGCTTTAGAATGGGTGGGATTATTCACATGTCGTTATAGTTGCACCGCCTCTACTGCCGCGACTCCTAAAAAACTTTTTCATTCCGCGTCGCCCCATCAAGCTCTCGCTGGATCCGCTCCTCTGCTATCAACGAGAGGAACGTCTGTACTTCCTCAACAGGGAACAGCCACTTTCTGGTTGTTAAAAAAAAGGTGCGCTCTTTCAAAACAGTTGCGTTCGATCCTTCGCTGGCTGTGCTGATTTAAATCTAGCCGTTCTTTTGTCTTTGTGTCGCAAGTCCAGTGACGCAGGTAGTGACGATTTTCTCCGGCCAATCCCTGATCAGCAGAGTTTACACATCCCGTTTTGGTAACGGTACGGTACGCTTGAAACCCCAACCGAGGTGGTACTAAAAAAAGTACCAGGTACCAGGTACTGTACCCAGTGGAAAACCCCCCAAAAGTGAACCGTACCGAGCCATACCGTGCCGTACCATGCAGTGGAAAAGCACCATAATTCACTTCCTGACTGAATCATCTCAGATTAGACACACACTCACTAAACCTAGACCACTAGTGAGCTGGCAACAGGTTTGCAACTTCTATTATGGAAAAATGATCTGCTGTAACTTGTTAAAACCTTGTGCTGTGCAAAAACTCCTTTACCTAATTTGGTGTTTAAAAATGAGATACATTTTAAAAATCACTTGTAAAATTATGCTGTATTATCACCAAATCTTGGATTCAGACTTTGTCAACTTGTTTCCTTTCATTTACTACGTATTTCTTTTTGGAACTGATTGACTATTAGTTGCGTTTACATTACCCATCAAATTGCGCAAATTGAAACTGCAAATTGAAAATACGCCTAATGGAAACACGTCAATTTTTCAAAAACTCCTATATTGCAAAAGCCTTTTTACGCTCACATGAAGTGGCTTCTCAGGCAATTCGGAAAAAGAATATTTCACAAAACTTTTTTTTTTGCATTTACAGGTAACCTGGTGTAGTAAAACTCTCATGATCATTCTTTAACGTACTAACCTCCAAGAAGCACCTCATACATGGCCACTCTCAAGTACAAGGTGCTTTCCTTGCCATTAATGCTCGGATAACCCCTTATTTACACTGCACACGTCAGCAGTGCATTACGGCTCCAACACAGCCACCGGAGCAGATCGCTCCCAATCTAGTAAATGCTTGTTTTGC
This sequence comes from Sinocyclocheilus grahami, assembly GCF_001515645.1. Taxonomy (NCBI): domain Eukaryota; kingdom Metazoa; phylum Chordata; class Actinopteri; order Cypriniformes; family Cyprinidae; genus Sinocyclocheilus; species Sinocyclocheilus grahami. The sequence continues at coordinate 679,171 of NW_015505427.1, read as the reverse complement.
TTTTTTATACCAGTCGCGTCCGCGGCACATTTCAGAAGCGTCCCAGAAGTGTCGCTCTGCGCTGCTTCGCTAAAGACACACACCTACATGTCCTACGATTAAAAATAATGGCTAGTGTAGTGGCTGTGACATATGTAAACCTACCAAGTTCCGTCGCCATGCTTACACCTCGTTCATTTGTTGTGTATCCGTCCGCGGATTATCCTTATTAACATTACTGGCTAATCTTACTGGTTTAAATAATTGTTGCTTATGTTAATAGTTTTAAAAAATATTTTCAGCCTGCCAGTATGTCAGTGAATTTAAACTAATGCTTGCATTCAGAGTATAGGGGTGTGTGTGTGTGTGTTATTTGAAGGCCAAGTGCCTCTAATGTTGTGTTTTTGTAATGTTAAATAAAGGAGTTAATGTTTAAGTATTATTGTTAATTTTCCCTGTGGTATCGACTTGGTATCGAGTAGGGGTGGAACGGTTCGCGGAACCGTACGGTTCTCCACACACGGTTCAGCACGCGCTAGGACCGCGGTTCAACTTAAATCTGACAACGCATCTGTAATATGGTTTGCTATAAATAACACGTAAAACAAACAGGGTTCGGCTGTTTCTGCTGATGGATGCACATTCTGGCTTTCCAATACAAAAAAAAAACGTGGACAAACCATTCACTCTTGGTCAATGCGAGTGCTGTATGCTGGAATATGAGCAGTCATTTATTCCGTCATCACCAGGGTGCTGAACAGCACACGTTGATATCTGTGTTTAAACTAAACTCATGTAAGCGTTGCCAGTTTAAACATTTAAGAGCCAGAGGACACGAGCTGGCATGCGCAATGAGAAGATTTGTGCATGCGCTCATCCGAGGCAAGCAAACCTGTGCCTCAGAACGCGTGCAAATATTAAGCTCTCTCTGAAGTATTGTGTTTAAATGGACAAATTCACACAAAAATTATGTCAAAATGCCGGTCTTGGTAAGTATCCTATAGCAGACATAGCCGGCTGAACGTACTGTATCAGTGCACAGGATGAGTGCATTCTCTTAAAGTGACAGCACTTTCTTAATATTAATCAAACAGCAACAACAAAGAAATCACTGACTGCTCTTGATTGAATAGCTTTTGTAACTTTAATAAAGATTAATCTTTAATTTATACAGTCAAATATGCAATGCTGTTTTACATT